>NW_018392944.1:0-26247 GCF_900095145.1 Mus pahari
AGAAAGTACCCAAGGAGCTAAAGGGGGCTGCAACCCTGTAGGTGCATCAACAATATGAACTAACCAGTACCCCCTGAGCTCATGTCTCTAGCTGCATATGTAGCAGAAGATGGCCTAATAGGCCATCATTGGGAAGAGAGGCCCTTTGTTCTTGCAAACTTTACATGACCCAGCACAGGGGAATGGCTGGGCCAAGAAGTGGGAGTGGGTGGGTAGGGGAGCAGTGTTGGGGGGATGGTATAGGGAACTTTCCAGATAGCATTTGAAATGTAAATAAAAAATTTCTAATAAAAATTAAAAATAAGCAAATAAAATCTTACTCCACTCCTCAAAAAAAAAATCTTCACTCTCATCTATTCCTATTATCTTTAGCTTTGGTGTTCTCATTGTGTCCTGGATTTCCTCGATGTTTTGAGTTAGGATCTTTTTCCTTTTACATTTTCTTTGATTGTTGTGTCTATGTTCTCTATGGAATCTTTTGCACCTGAGATTCTCTCTTCCATATCTTGTATTCTGTTGCTGATGCTGATACCACATCTATGCTTCCCAATTTCTTTCCTAGGGTTTCTATCTCCTGAGTTGTCTCCCTTTGGGTTTTCTTTATTGTTCCTATTTCCCTTTTTAGGTCTTGGATTGTTTTGTTCAAGTCTATCACCTGTTTGGGTTTGTTTTCCTGTAATTTTTAAGGGATTTTTGTGTTTCATCTTTAAGTACTTTTACCTTTTTAGCAGTGTTTTCCTGTAATTCTTTAAGGACGGCTATCTCTTTAGCAGTCTTCTCCTGTATTTCTTTAAATGAGTTATTAAGGCCCTTCTTAATCTCCTCTACCAGCATCAGGAGATATGATTTTAAATCTGAGTCTTGCTTTTCAGGTGTGTTGGGGTATTCCGGACTGGCTGAGGTGGGAATGCTGGGTTCTGATGATGGTGATTGTTCCTGGTTTCTGATAATAAGATACTTATTTTTGCCTTTCGCCATCTGATAATCTCTGGAGTTAGTTGTTATCGGTGTCTCTGGTTAGAGCTTGTTCCTCCTGTGATTCTGTTAGCCTCTGTCAGCAGTCCTGGGAGTCCATCTCTCTCCTGAGTCTTAGTGGTCAGAGTATTCTCCACAGGCAAGCTCTCCTCTTGNAGGGAAGGTGCACAGAGATCTGGCATTCAAACCTGCCTCATGGCTGAAGATGTAGGCTTGAAACGGGGCCTGTCCTAGAAGATATGTTGCCTCTGCAGTCTGAATGCTTACCTGCACACACTTGTCTCCGAGGGACCCTGTGCAAAAGATGACTCCCTCACCTGCTCAGGCAATGAGAGCCCTCCCAGGCAGACACATCTCCTTTGGCAGGGAAGTTGCTCAGTTGTTTGGAGCCCAAAACAATGTCTGTTCCAGAAGCTGTGTCACTTCTTCCAGTCCCAGGAGTTGTGTTGCTTCGCAGTCCTCACTCTCACCAGAGCAGACTGTTCCCTGAGTGACCACAGTCACTAGATGGCTCCCTCACCTGCTCAGGCACTGAGAGCCCTCCTGGGTGGACCACTCTCTTCTGGGTGAGAAGGAGCCCAGGTGTCTGGAGCCTGAAACGGGGTCTTTGCCAGAAACTGTGTCCCTTCTTCCTGTCCCAGAAGCTGTGTCACTTCTGCAGTCTGCACTCTCACCTGTGCAGACTGGTCCCTGAGCAACCTGGAGCACAAGATGGCTCCCTCACCTGCTCAGGCTGTGAGAGTCTCCTGCATTTCTTTAACAGTGTTATTAATGCATTTCTTAAAGTCCTCTATCATCATACTCCTGAGGTGTGACTTTAAACCAGATTCTTGCTTTTCTTGTGTTTGGATTATGAAGGGCTCACTGTGTTGAGAGATCTGGGTTCTGATGATGCCACATAGACTTGGTTTCCATTGCTTATGTTTTTTTTTCCTTTGCCTCTCATCATCTGGTTATCTCTGGTGTTAGCTGGTCTTGCTGTCTCTGACTGTGTCTTGTCCCTCCTGCAAGCCTATGTGTCAGTACTCCTGGTAGATCAGCTCTTTTTGGAGGGAATTTGTATATGGAAAGCTGTGGCACATGGTCAGCTCCAGGGTGAAGATGGAAACTGGAAGGATCTTGTTCCAGGCTGTTCTTCTGTTAAAGTGTCCCAAGGGTTCCAAGCATGTCCCTTTGAGCAGAAGTGGTGGTCTTACCTGTGCTCACATGCTTGTTTGCACTCCTGGGAGACCAGCTCTCTCTTGTCGGTGTTTGGGTATGGAGAACTGTGGCACAGGATCATCTCCAGGCTCCTTTGTCTTTACATTCAGGTACAGAACAATCACAGGCAAGAGAGTCATGGTTCTGGACCTGGGCTATTTCCATGGCAACAAAAGTTGCAAAGAAACAGCAAGAAAGCTTCAGAGGAAGTTAGCATGAGAATTTGATTAATGTCAAGAAGGGTGAAGACATGATATTTTCTGATTAATGCTATTACTCAGGAGATGGAGGAAAAGTCAGTAAGGGAAGAGCTGTTGAAGATGTTGGTGGACCACTAAGGCATGCCAAGTCAGTAAGCTGAGAGGAGAGTGGACAGTGGTCAAGTGCAGCAGGGCAGTGCTCACTCCAAAGCCACTTCTATGGTTCAGGCGGGGGCTCTTCATCATGGGTTTGCTTTGTTTCTTAACATCACCATCATGTTTTCAGCTGTCTCAGAAGTGTCCTGCAGTGTACTCTGGAGAACAATTTTGAGGGTCTGGTGCTTGAACCAAAGCCTGAAGGAGCCCACGAAGAAGTAAATGATGGGGTTGGCACAGCTGTTAAAAGCAGTCAAGACAAATGATGCCAGATGAAGTTTATAAATAAATACAGGAAAATTATCCATAATCTTCAATAACAGGAAGCATTGGATGCCAAAGGGCAACCCATGGAGGAGGGAAAACAAAACAGTCAGCATGATTGTCATGTACAATCTTGTAAGCTTCATTCCCCCAGCACTACAGAACAACCTGGCCAGCAGAGCCAGGCTGGACAGAAAAAGGACTGCAAACAAAAATATTAGTTTTGCGGGCTTAAAGAAATTCAATGCCAGAATCCCATTGTCATTTTCATATTTGATATCTAAGAAACCATGGAAATACCTGTTCACAATGCAGATCAACAGTGATAGGACCCAGATCATNTCACACATTACAGTCGAGGTGTATTCTGGGTGGTGGCAGTGATACCAAATGGAGCACAGGACAGAAAAGCAGAGCTCAGTGATGGTGACACTGAGTACGCTCAGGACCAAGATGTAGAGAACCATTATGATGGTGTAAAATCATAGAAGAAAGATAATGTTGGGAAAGGAAATCTTGGGAAGATGCCCTGTAGAAGCTATGATGTGACAGAGAAGGAAGAGAAAGTCACATATGGTCAAGTTTAGGATTTAGACTGAGAAGGCATTCCTCTGCAAGCAGAAGCTAAGGAGCCAGAACACAATGGCATTTCCTGTCAGCCCACATATTCCGAAGATGATGGTCATCAATTTTGAGACCAGGATACTAATGTTGATACTTCTACGTATGGTTTCATCCATTGGGTTTTTGTTGTGAGTGCTGTTGCTGTAGCTGAAGTGTTTATGGCCAGTAACCCTGCACTGGTGCTGCTGGGAACACAAAGGAGAAATGAGGCCTTCCCCACGAACACACCTTTTGTTTTCTTTTGCTTTTTGTTTGTTTGTTTTTGGTGTTGTTGTTTTTAATTTTTTTCTATTGGATATTTTCTTTATTTAAATTTCAAATGTTTTCCCCTTTCCTGCTTTTTTGACCTTCCAGAATCCCCCTATCGGACCCTTTCTCCCCCTGCTTCTATGAGGGTGTTCTTGTAACACACCCACTCCCACCTCTCTGACTTTGATTCCCCAACACTGGGGCATCTATTGCTCCTTCACTGTTGTAAGGACATCTCCTTCCATTTATTCATGACATGGCCATCCTCTTCTACATGTGCAACTGAAGCTATGTGCACTTCTTTGTTGATGGCTTAGTCCCTGGGAGTTCTGGGCAGGGGTGTCTACTTGTTTGATGTTTTTGTTCTTCTTATGGGGTTGCAAACCACTTCAACTCCCTCAGTTTTTCTCTCTAACTCTGCTATTAGGGACCCTGTGCTCAGTCTAATGGTTGGCTGCTAACATCTGCCTATGTATTTGTAAAGTTCTGGAAGGGCCTCTCAAGAGACAGCCATATCAGGCTCCTTTCATCATGCACATCTTAGAATCCATGATAGTTTCTTTGTTTGGTAACTGTATGTGGGATGAATCCCCAAGTGGGACAGTCTTTGAGTGACCTTTCCCTTAGTCTCTGCTCTACACTTTATCTCAATATTTGCTCCTGTGAGTATTTTGTGCTCATTCTAAGAAGGACCAATGTGCCCACTCCTTCCTATTGAACTTCATGTGATCTGTGAATTTTATCCTGGTTATTTGAAGCTTTTGGGCTAGTATCTACTTATCACTGAGTGCATACCATGTGTGTTCTTTTGTACCTGTGTTATCTCACTCAGGATGATATTTTTACTTCTATCCATTTGCCTAAGTATTTCATGAATTCATTATTTTTAATAGCTGAGTAGTACTCCATTGGGAAAATATACTGCATTTTCTGTATCCATTCCTCTCTTGAGGAAAATCTAGGTTGTTTCCAGCTCTTGGCTGTTATAAATAAGTATGCTATAAATGTAAAATAGCATTGGGTCTTTATCACATATTATAGTATCTTCTGGGTATATGCCCAGGAGTGGTATTGCTGGATCCTCCTGTAGTACTATGATCAATTTTCTGTGGAACTACCAAACTGATTTCTAGAGTGGTTGTACCAGCAAACATTCCCACCAGCAAGGGAGGAGTGTTCCTTTTTCTCCACTTCCAGGCCAGTATCTACTGTCACTCATCCGCTGCTGAGTTTTTTATTTTTAAGCCATTCTGACTTGTATTAAGTGGAATCTCAGGGTTGTTTTGATTGAACACACCATTTTTAAAGACATATTTTATTAATACATGTTTGTTGGGAATAAGCAAAAGAAAACAGTTCTAAGAACTACCATTTCATTTTCAGACTCCATTTAATCATAGAGAGAAACTAAATCCAAGTACCTAGGACCCAGTATGAGCTGGGGACTTCCCAATATCTAAACAGTTTCTATTATAAGAAATAGTTGACAGAGTCTGGATATCTCAGGGGCAACTCCTCCATCTTTTGGCAAGGTCAAACTAAGTTTGTATTCCCAGGCCTAGGAACTTACTCATAACCTGATTGGAGGAAACTCCCTTGCTCAACCCCTTATGTCAAAAACATGATTGGACAATGCTACATCCCATTCTTCTCTCCTACCATTAAGGTTCCATTTCTTAAATAATATGTTCAACATTACTTCAGGGTTGTTGTTCAGCTCTTGTGTCTATTCTCTGTCCCCATAACCAGAATCAACTTGATTACAATGATTTTTTGTTATCTGCACTGCCATGGTATTTGAGTTATGTTGGATTTATGTTGAATTCAAGCAGACGGCATGACATACTAACTGTATAAGGTGATGGGTTTTATTATGAGATTTTCAGGTGTTTTAATGCACTTTTTAATTGTCAGGCCTAGCTTGCCTGTTAGATTTAATGGTTTTCGTGTTTCAGGGCAGGTGATATAGGCTGGCAGAGGACAGGCAACTTATTAAAAACCCAAAGCTCTGGAACCCAACCCTTGCCTTTGACCAGTCCCTTAGAATCATCACCTATGAGCATTGAGTATACGTGGATGGGAGAAAAGCAAGATAAGAATTATCCAATGCCAGTAAATATCCAAATTTGGGATGGCAGTCAATGCTGTAGATTAAGAAACCATCCAGTTTAAACAAAGTACAGAAATAGTGAGGAGATGTTGACAACATGGAAGGGAATAGCAGTTGTCTAGGAAGTAAATTCAGAGACTGGAAGATTTTTTTCTTAGTTCAGGAATTCACAGAGGGCCTCCAGGCCAAAGGAGGATATAGACAGGTACCCAGGAATGAATTCAAGGCTTCCTCCTTGTGCTCTTTTAAGAGACACCAGCCACTATGGTCCCAAAAGAATAGAAAAGGAAGTAAATGGGAATCCAGTAAATATTTCACTTGTAATTAGTGGCCTCAGAAATGTTCAAAGCTAATTTTGGAGCATGAGGTATTAGTTTGTTATATTGAATCAGTAACTTCAAAAGGAACAAGTTATATTGACTTGCACACTTGGGTTTCTAGAATCCTTATTTAACATGGCTGAAAAAACTAAGACTTAATCAGATAGATTAGTAATTTTGTCCTCATGTCATGGGAACCATTTTAACACTCATCCTTGATCTCTTACGGTGCTGCTCAAGGCTCTGTCTCCTCACATCACTACAAGACCNGACTATGATGCCCTTCATGACTACACACTTTTCCCATGATGCCTGCAGCACTACACACTCCTCCCTTGGTGCTAATCATCATGACACCGTTCCATTGTGATGTTCTACAACACTTAACACACCAACATGGAACTCTACCTGTCTATACAATCCCATCATGATGCCCTTCATCACTACACACTCCTAATATGATGCTATATAGAACTACAGACTCTTAACATGATGGCATAAATAACTACAAACTCCCATCATGATGCTTTATAACAGAATACAAAAGATCATGGTGCTCAACATCCCTACAACATTCCACCATGATGCTCTACATCACATGGGGAACAGTTAACTAGATCACTACTCAAGGATTACTCAGCCCACATTGTGTGTGAGACCCTTTTGCATTAATCATCAGTGAGGAAAATGCCTACAGACTTGCCTGCCATTCAATCTCATGGAGATATTTTCTCAACTCTATCTTGGTTTGTGTTGATTTGACAAAAAACCAACTCAACCCAACCAACCCAACCCAACCAAACAAGAATTATTAAAGCCAATAAAAATTAATATTTCTAAGGGCATTTCAAGATTTCCTGGCAATACTCTTTATTGCATGCTCAAGGGTGTAAACTAGAATAGTAATTTGAAAGACTTTCCTGTGAGACAAATGACACCCTAGGATATTCTTACACTCATGGAAATGTTTTCTCAGGTTCATGTGGTGTGGTTCTCAGAGGCTATTGAAGCCCTGACCTGTGGGAATGCATGTACTACTTGAGTTGGTGTTGTACATCATCATTGTTCTTGTGGTGCATCCAGACTATAGAAGTCTATGGATCCTGGAATTTTACACTGGAATTCCAAAGGAAAGCTAGAAAGTCTGGCAGTGTGAAGCAGGGTGCTTTCTTTACTGAGGACACCCTGAAGAGTGTGATAAGTGAACCTTCATTGCAAAGCCCAAACTGCAATGTCAATCCCAGGATGTTGGAGATGCTACAGGTAAAGTGTTCTGTAGAGGAAAGGCACAGATACCAAGTGGAACCATCTTCAGAGTGAGGCAAAGTGGGCTGCAAACAGAAAGTCTCTAGGAGCTTAGCTGCCCAAGCCTGTTGGTGCTTAGCTCATGATATCATATGCTCTAGATATTGGACATGGACCACAGTGTGCTTCTTGCTGGATTTTGTTCTTGCTGTGATAAGATCCTATCTCTCCATTTCTCCATTACTCATTGTTGGGATGGCAAGGTTTGCTCTGTGTCACATTTTGATGGTATCGTGTAATTTTTATATTTTTATAGGTGATCATGGCTGAAAGTGCATCCTGAGTCTCAGGAAATTCTTAATTCATAATGTTGAATCTGCTAAAGCTTTGGGGAGTTTTGCAGTTCGACTGGGTAGAGGACTGTGTGCCTTTTCAGTTTGAGATAGACAGAAGTCATTTGATGATCAATTGTAAAACCTTGTGGTTTAATGTGATGTTTTGAGGTGTCAGGTTGGGAAGAGGTGGACTATGTCTCAATGCATCTTGCTGTAAATTTGATTAGGGTAAGAAACATGTGGGAGATCCATGAAGCATATCTTTCTATATGTGTGTAAGGTCACCTCCAGAGATCAGCTGATGATAATAGATGCAATAAATATATTCAACTATTGTTGGACTCCATATGATGGTTGTTTTGTTGGGAGCTGGAGATGCTTAGATGAAATAGGTCAGTGGCAGTGTGATCCTTGGCATCACAGCTTTCTCCAGCAGCCTCTCTGTATGCTGAGTTCAATCATTAGTTCTAGTAGTTGTTGGGGGACTTAAAACTATTAATATAAGTAAGACCATGTCACCTGAAAAAATCAGGACTGGACATTCTTAGTCTAAATTAATATTTACATATTTTATCTTGCCTGAACTCACCAGCAAGGACTGCTAGTACTGGGATGGTTTGTATATGCTTGGCCCAGGATGTGGCACGATTAGGTTTGGCCCTATTGGAGTAGATGCATCATTATGGGTGTGATTATAAGACCCTCATCCTAGCTGCATTGAAACCACTATTCTGCTAGCTGCCTTCATATGAAGATGTAGAACTCTCAGCTCCTCCTGCACCATGCATGCCTGCCTGGATGCTGCATTGCTCCTGCCTTGATGATAATGGACTAAACCTCTGAATCTGTAAACCCATCACCAAATCAATATTGTTCTTTTAAGAGTTGCCTTGGTCACGGTGTCTTTTCTCAGAAGTAAAACCCCAACTAAGAGAAGTACTACGTTGAGTCATACTGTAAAACCCATCTTTGACTTTTCTTGTTTAATTTGAGATCTTAGGGAAAAGGCTTTCTGCTTTTCCTAATATATCAGCTATGCCTCACTGAGTATAGTGTTTTTCATGTTGAAAAACACTCCTTTTAGAATTATCCATTAAGTTTCATTTTTGGTATACTGAAATGAATGAATTTTAAGAAATGTGACTTTTTTGGCTTCTTTTTGGATGATTGTACTTGAGTTTTGTTTTTTTGTGTGTGTATGTGTGGTAATGTGTGTGTGTTTGTGTGTGTGTATTTGGGCTCCTGCGTTGTGGAAGAGCAGAGTCTGATATCCATTTTTTTCTCACTTGATTGATAGCTTAGTTTTTAATTCAGAGCATCTCACTGAGCCTACTACTCACTCATTTAGTCAGACTAATTGGCCTGCAAGCCCCCAAGGACTCTCTAGTCTCTGCTTTCTCTAGTGGTATGTCCCAAGCATGGCTTTGATGTGAGATGCCATGTGTTTGAGTTCTGGCTCTCATGCTTGTGCAAAAAGCACTTTACCAACTGAATAATCTTCCAGAATCTCCCTTCCTTTATTTTACTCATTAGTGAAAGTCATTATCTTTTTTCTTCTAGTGTTGTGGACTGAAGCTGCGGCTTGTGTGTGGTAAATACACATACCACCCTCAGGCCTCCTTAAAATCACTTGATTGTGTTGGTAAGCACACCATCTATGTATTCAAGGAATGGGCTAAGATTTAGTGCTTACAGTCTGACTGTGTGTACCTACAGATTCTAAGCAGGTTGTTCATGTACTCTGAGCTCTAAAACTTTAGGTTTGTGGTGATCTTGCTGTTGTGGGGGTGTTGTTACTCTCTCACCAGGAGGGGGAAAACCAAGCCCAGGTTTGTCATAAGTTCACAGGTGGTATTAAAAGTCACTAGAGGACCACATGAAAGGGGAAGTATGCCTTCAGAAGTCTATGTTAGATGCAGGTACCTCTTCTGCTCACCAGCATGTGCTCAGACACTGTAGCACTCTTTCTAGCTGTGGTGTACCCATAGCTCTCATACAATGGTTTTGTATCGAGTCCACATTTTTTCCTGAGCCATTACTGCATGGGACTGTGAGAGGGGTGTAGTGAGAATTGTGGTAGGGAACACTGACATACCTAAGCCGACAGAGACCATGTAGTACTTGGGAGAAACAGGATATTGCTGTTGCAGGCTTCCTTTTGTTGAGGAAAATTCATGGTTAAAAACGGCATGCTCAGATACAGGTAAGCAGGCCAGGGCAGAACCAAACTAACATTGGGCACTTTTTTGTACCTATCTGGCATGCAGAGAGGTCCACAGGCTTCACGATGTTCTCTGTTGTGTGAACAGACATCTATATGGCTCTGGCCAACACCAGAGCCTCACACTGAATTTTAAGTCAGCACGTTGAGGATTCTACTCTACTTTGTCTTAAGTCAGTGGCTGGTAGTTTAGTCAGTGATGTACCTGTGTGGTTAGGAGTTGGATGCTGGGATATTCTGAAGACAGTGACACCAGAGAGCTAATGGTTGAAGGAATCTGCACTATGTCAGGGATACCCTAAAGCCCAGACTAAGGCTGCTATTGCAGCAAGTGAAACCAAAACCTATCCCTTTAGGGGACAGTCTCTGTGGCCTGTTAGGGTGGGGTTAGAGATTCAGTATGAAAATCCTGGACAGTGGATGAGGTGTTTTAGCTCTGTCTACTGTTGGATCTCACTGAAGTGGGTCTGATATTCTGTAAGGCTAAGTCACAGGTTCACTTTCCTGCCTTATCTCCCAGTGGGTGGAGTCTTCTATCTTGGTAAGGTTGGGTAGAGATGGGAGAGACAGCCATTAGCCCTGGGGTAGTGTATTTCTGGAGGCTCAGTTCTGGGCCACTTGCTTAGGGGAAGGGCATGTGGTTTTCTGACTGGCACTAGGTGTCATAATGAAATTTTTGATACAAGATTTTCAGTCTAAGACCTGGACTTTACGTTCTTGATTTAGCAGGGATCTCTCCCTACCAATATGGGGAGAGGTGATACAGGCAACTTTCCATTATTGCTTCTAAGGTTCTTAAAAATTACTAAAACCAGGTATTCTAGTCTGGTGCCTAGTTCTCTCAGCTATCATAATAATGCTGTGGTGAATGAATAGGTGTTCCACAATGAGGACAGATGGGGGAAGACAGAGAATTGTCTGGGACCTTCATGCATTTCTGCTGATCAGCTGTAATGCTGTCAGGAGAAGTGAGTTCTATGATGGGCAGGAGAAATAACACCACACTGTAGATCAAGACAAGAAAAACCCCAGAAATAGCGAACTTTAGATTTACAGAAGAAACAATAGATCCTAAAATAGAATGATAAACAGAGGCATAGCAGGTGGGGCACAATTCTCTTGACCCAAGTAGGGCTGCAATCAAAAGAGAAAAGCTCCATAGGCTGTTTCTCTGCAAAAACAAGGTTTAAGACTCTATCTGCACCTAGGTTTTAGTGCAACCTTTGATCCCAACACTTGGGAGGTAGAGAATCTGTGACTTCCAGGACAGCATGGTCTACAGCATGAGTACCAGGACAACTAGGGTAACAAAGAGAAACACTGTTTCACAGAGAGAGAATGAGAGAGAGAGAGAGAGAGAGAGAGAGAGAGAGAGAGAGAGAGAGAGAGAGAGAATATCTCTGTATCCCAGAAATATGTACTGTGGGAGGAGTCCCTAGCATTTCCTAGCTTGCTCACTGGTGCCGAGGAGGTGTATTATATTAGAAGAGGTAAGAAAGTCAAATCTTTTGGACAGACAACATCAAACATTTTTATATAGCCATCCCCATATATACTTTGCACCTCGAATGAATGTGAATGTCTACTCTAACAAGCAGTGTGGACCTAGGAAGTTGTTCGTTATCTTGGTCCCAGATCTACTTGGGAAGAAAGTACTAACTGCTGAAGAGGTAATAAAGCCAAACACCAGGGGCAGTTACAGCCTAAATACTGGAGTTCATGTTTCAGTGTACAAATGCAAGGCATATGGAAAGTAAGGTAGTGTGATATACTAAAGAACTAACTAATCCCCAATAATCAAATATAAATATTCCAAAATGGTTGAAATGCCAGATGAATAATTCAATAGCCCAGTGTTAAAGACTATGAACATCCTCTAGGCATATTTGAACAAACTGAGGAAGAGAGGGTGTCAGCTGAAAACATAGGTGAGTCAGGATATGGAGGTGCACTCTTTTAGTCTCAGCTCTCAGAAGGCAGAGGCAGGTGGGGTTCAATTCCAACCTGGTCTACAAAGTTATGTCTAGGTCAGCTAGAACTACAAGGTGAGACCCTGTCTTAACAAAACAAGACTAAAGCAGCAGTAGCAACAGCAGCAACAGCAACAGCAGCAGCAGCAGGAGCAGCAGGAGCAGCAGCAACAACACTTGATGAGAAAAATCAGAAACAAGAAAGAGAAGTTCAGTGAGAAAAGTAAGACAAAAAACAAACAAACAAAACAAAACAAAACAAAACAAAAACCAACCCAAGCTACTCAAAATCAAACCCAAACACAAATGGAAATATTGAAATTAAAAAATCAAATCACCTTAAGTTAAATAAAAACCCAACATGAAGGATGATCAGCAGGCTACATCATGCAGAAGAGGAGCAGGAACTGAAGACAAGGTCAAGGAAATATTATATCCATGAAGCAATAAAGATAAGACAGATGGACATAACTGCAACTTTCATGAGCTCTGGGTCACTATTAAGATATCAAACCCAAGAATTGAAGAGTTTAACCTACATACAAAGTGAAACATGTCAAAATTTTGTCTGGAATTCTAAAATGCAGAAACACACGTTTTTACAGCCATGTACTTGATAAAAAGGAACACAGGATGTCTGGATGTCTCTAATGTCAACCAAGACTGCTTTGTGACAATATTATTCCTTGAAAGTGACAGAGTAGTAAATATCCCCCTCCCGCAGACAGATACAGCTAAGCAATTCATGGCCATACACTGAGCACCACAGACTCCCAAGAGATCCTACACTTTAGAGGAAGAAATATATCTCCAAATGCCAGAGCCCAGCAAGAGAGGATTTCACAGGAGGAATAGATGAACACGTGGAAGGTATATTAAGTAAACCAGAAAGCTTGAAAGATGAATGTCTCTCTGAGGGGGGGGTATGAAGAATGAGAGAGAGAGGGAGAGAGAAAGAGAGAGAGAGAGAGAGAGAGAGAGAGAGAGAGAGAGAGAGAGAGAGAGAGAAGATAAAGGATTAAAACCAACCAGTAAACTGATGACATCAGATCACAGGCTAATAGCCCAATACTAAACTGTCTTACCTATCTTTAGAATGACATGGAAGGGCAAGACAGAAATGCTGGTTGAGTACAAGAAGCATCCCTCAATGCAAAAATATAGTCTGAAAGTAAAAGGATTAAGACATGGAGTCAAGAAAGTGAAGGAAGGGAGGCAGGAGCAGCCATACCCATCTCCATCAGAGGAGACCTCAGTCAAAACTAGCCAGTAGAGACAAAGTCTCCCATTGCATATTAGTAAAGAGAGTAAAGGAAGACACAAGGATCAGGGGGGAAAAGGGTAATTTGGAAGACGGAATGCAAGGGAAGTGAATTTGAAGAAAATACATTATGTACATTATAAAAATGATACAGGAAAACACATTATGTAGTTAATGTGTTACTAAAAACCTGAAAAAAGAGAATATAAGGATTGAAAATACATATGCACTTAATGTTTGCACATACAATTTGTAAAGCAAATCACTGTATATAAAATGATTGATAGGTCCAGGATCAAAAATAGTGGTTGACTTGAATACTCCAGAGAAAGTAGTAAAAAATAAACTTTAGAGTTAGACTATCCCATATATCAAAGCGAGTTTACATATAGCAAATATTCCATGTGATAGCTGTGGAATACACATTCTTCTCAACAGACAATGGAGATCTCTCTAAGAGAGATCACAATTTAGGTAACCCATGGAATCTCAGTGTCACAATTGCTTAAGTAGAACCTCATAATGACAATATCAATGGACAATAAAATGTGGATGGGGGAAATCTTACAAGCCGCAACTCTAGGTGAAGAGCTACAGGTAATTAATGGCTCTTAAAAGAGGGGAGAATGCTGTACCTTCCTGAGCCGTTTATACCTCCCCATAAATGTTGGGCAATCTCAATTCCTTTACTACTTACAATGGGTAGAATCAAGTATGTTTTCCTGAAGGAGTAGAACTGACTGTCCCTTTGGGCCCTAAGAAGTGAAATAACCTTCCATTGGTTTGGGATGGAAACTCATGTTTGGAGCACAGGAAGTGGGTTTCCTGTCACTTTGGCCAGTCACTTAGATAGACTTGGCTCTAGTTTCACTCCCAAGCCCTAGTGGGTATCTGATGACCAAATTCAGAGCCTTCAGGTGTGAATTTCAGTATTCATGAAGGCCGAGATTCTCTTACTCCAAGAGGCATGGGATACTCCCCTCCCCCACAGTGCTGAAGCCCTTGTATTGTGTTTGTGAACCATCCTACAGATAAGGGAAATAAACACCTGGGCATGAAAAAAGACGAGGGGAGGATAGGTTCTCTTAAGGGGTAAGTCCCATGATATATTATGCAATCCCAAGTCATCAGCTCTAAACACATATCCAATCAAGCAACACTAAATGACCTCAGTATGTTGTTTGTCTGTGTGTGATACATATATGTATCTATGTGTGTTACAATAATAAATAAGAGCTTAAGGATTTTATGGAGGAGGACATGGGTAGAGGACATGGGAGGAGTTGGAGTGGGGAGAAAAGGGGTAGAAATGATGTACATACAGTACTCATGTATTAAATTCTCAAAAAAATAAATAACCCAATTCCTTACATATACAAATAAATTGAAATGATCCATTTTGTCTTACAAGATCATAGTAGAATAAAACAAGAATCCAATAGCAAAGACACTGTGAAAAAGTTAAAATATATGGAGATAGAAACTTATCTTGGATAAAGAAATTAGGGAGGGAAAAAAAGAGAAAATTGTCATATGGTCAGCCCTAAAACATGCATATACTGCTATGTCATTCTTTTCCTGATGGTTGAGCATATGTGGGCAGAAACACTTCTTTTTCATTTTTCTTTGGTGGGGACACTCCTTCTCGCTGGTTGGTATTTAATTTGTGATGATGAATGGGCAGCTACTGCTGCCCTTAGCACTCAAAGCATGCTCTATGTTTCTCTAGATAGCTGGGCAATCCCTTTGCTCTGAATTTGGGTGGGGTAGGTGATTGGTCTTTCTTGTGTGACAAGCCCACTCTCTGACATCTGCAACACCACAGAGCAAGAGGATGTGCACTGAAGTTACCTCAGGTCTGCTGGAACACTGTGTGCATTCTATGGTCATAAGGTTCTGTGATTGGAGCTCCAACATTGTCCAGGTCAGCTGCAAAAGCTTTAGATGTAAGGAGGAGATCAGGATGGAGTCTCATGAACATTAGCTAGTAGCTTCTAACCACTCACTGCCCAACCTGTCCACACCAAACTCAACAAAAGTGAGTTGGACGATGCTCATTTTTTCATCTCGTTATCCTCATGGCAACTTGAACATGCTTCCCCAGTATGGATTTATGTAGATATAAGCAAATAAAAGATGTAACAATAATTCAGAAATAAGTTGTAGATAGACACTTACCTTCTCCCCATTCTTCTTGCTGGATGTAGCTCGTTGTGTTGTGTACAAGGAAGATACAGTCACTACAAGATATTTCTTTGCTCTGGAGAAGTGCATTTAAAAGTTGGAAGGAAGTAAAGGTTATCAATACCCCAGACAGACCTGTGATTTCTTTCTCAGAGTCCTATTGGCAAGTGGGAGTGTAGGGTCTGTTACATCATATTTCTCCTGAGACATTTTTCAATCTCTGCTTTTACTATGCTTTTATCTCTCAACTTGTACTCATCACAACCCCACTGTGTCTTTCCTCCTGTAATTGATTGTTTCCTGCCACCTGGACAATAACACCAAGCAAAGTGAGCTGTGTCCTTAAGTGCTCAGTAGAGATGGAACAAAGTCTCTAACCTTTGCTTCATACTCCCAGTGACCTGGCTTTCCTGTTATCTGCTAAAGCAGCAATGATGGCATGTTTTGAATTTCTTCCAAATAACACAGAAATGCATCAAAGGAAAGGCTAATGTCTCATGTCTTTAATCCTAGCACTTGAGAGAGAGAGGCAGATGGATTTCTGAGTTTGAGCCCAGCCTAGTCTACAGAGTTCCCTGTCATAAAATTCAAAAAAAAGCCAATTGTTCTTTGTATGTATTCATGTGTTAAACTATGTATTCCTATATATCGTAATAGATAAGCTTAGAGTTTTGATCAGCAAACATTCATTTTTATTTTAGAATGTATCTCTGTTAAAAATTATACAATCCAACTCCATGACATGGAAAAAATGTTGGATGTATGCTAGACATACTAAGGAGTGATTAAAGATCTCTCTCTCTCTCTCTCTCTCTCTCTCTCTCTCTCTCTCTCTCTCTCTCCCTCCCTCCCTCCTGCTCTCCCTCCACTCATCTATTGTTTATCTATCTATCTTTCTATCCATCTATCTATCTATCTATCTATCTATCTATCTATCTATCTATTGAGATGGGATCTCATGTATTCCAAGATGTTCTCAAACTTGCTATATACATGAGAATGACTTTGAACTTCTTATTTTCTTATCTTTTTATTCCAATGCTGGGATCATAGGCATATTCCACCAAAGATAATTTATGTAACTTTGAGAATCAACCCCAGGAATTCATGAATGTTAGGGAAGTGCTTTACAAGCTGAGACATATCCTCATCCCCAGCAAATGAGTGAGAGATTTAAACAGTTAGTCTGTGTCTGATAAGTGAGCAGTGGTGAGTGGAGCAAGGGCACCAAGTGTGTGTTCATGGTCTTAACTCTAAAACAACACACTGTGGAATCTGAATGTAACAAGCCTGGAAATGACACATATTGTCAACAGACTAGGTTGAATGTGGGGAGGCCATTGGAGCAGAGGCTCTAGGGAAAGCAGCTATACAGAGGAGGGAAGGATTGGCCAAATGATGTGGAAATAAAGACTTTGGCAGTCCTACAGGTGTGGAGGTTGACTTAATACAGAACAGGTGATTGTATGGAGTGGGTGGTAAGCTTAACGGAGGTTAGAATATAGAGAAGAGAGGATTGACCATCTAGATGGATATGGTAGTTGCTATAAATGAGGACAGGGCTGGTGCTCAATAAATCTGTAAACCAAACAGGCCATGATCTAATAATGTAAACAGTTACACCCCCAGTAGTAACATTAAGAATGTATTACTAAAAATTTTCTACCAAGTTCATTTTAAAAATGAAAAAGATTATCTATCTAACTAATGTCCTGGCTGTGCATCACCGTTTCCTCTGTGACTTTCAGATGTTGTGATTGTGTGCCTCATTGAAGGCATGTGCTACAGTCATGTCAGAAAAACAGGCTTTTCACAGAAAGCAACGTAATAGAAAAACACTGGAAATGAATGTGATTACCCCTTACCAAATTTAATAACAAAGATGTTTCTATTCCTGCACAAACATCATGACCAAGTAGCAAGTTGGGGAGGAAAGGGTTTATTCAGCTTATACTTCCAAATTGCTATTCATCACTAAAGGAAGTCAGAACTGGAACTCAAGCAGGTCAAAAAGCAGGAGCATATGTAGAGGCCATGGAGGGATGTTCCTTACTGGCTTGCTTCCCCTGGCTTGCTCAGCCTGCTCTCTTATAGAATCCAAGTCTACCAGCCCATACATGGTCCCACCCACAAGGGGCCTCTCCCCATTGATCACTAATTGAGAAAATGCCCCACAGCTGGATCTCATGGGGGCATTTCCCCAACTAAAGCTCCTTTCTCTGTGATAACTCCAGCTGTGTCAAGTTGAGACAAAACTAGCCAGTACAATTGACCCCTTGTCAACTTGACACACAAACACATCACTAGTAAGCTTCAACCCTTAGTTTCTTATTCATCCCCAAGAACTAAACAACTTTAAAAGTCCCCACAGTCTTTACATACTAAAAGTTCAATTCTTTTAAAAATATCCAGTACCTTTTAAAATTCAAAATACTTTAAAATTCAAAGTCTCTTAACTGTGAGCTTCACTAAAGAACTTGCTTCAAGAGTGAAAAATATCAGGGCACAGTCAAAAGCAAAAATCAAACTCCAACTGTCCAATATTTGGGATCCAACTCTCAATCTTCTGGGCTCCTCCAAGTGCTTGGGTCACTTCTCCACCCCTGTCCTTTGTAGAATATGGCTTGTTTTCTAGGCTCCATATGCCTGTATACCACTGCTACTGATGTTCTTGGTGGTCATCTCATGGTACTGGCAATTCCAAAACACTGATGTGTTCCACTGTAACTTGGCTTTAACAATAGCCTATCGTAGGTTCTCTTCATGATGCCAAGCCACAACTCCTTTGCATGACCCCTTCAGTCCTGGGCCATCAATTGCAACTGAGGCTGCACCTTCACCAATGGCCTTCCATGGCCTCTCAAAGTGCTTCCATGGCCTCAGCTGCTCTGCATGACCCCTTCATGCCTTCAAAACCAATACCACCTGAGTAACTCTTACACATTACCAAGTCCCACTGCAGCATGAGGTACAACCTTGGCTATTTCTGGAATGCTGCCTCTGTGCTCTCAGAAAACATTTCCCAGAAGATGTCACCTCAATGATGCTGGTCTCTTCTTAATCACCACTAATTTCTTAGCTCCAGCTAACCAGCATCAATAGTCCNAGTAATGCAAAGNTTTCACTTTAGTAGTTNTGGTATCTTGTTAATCACAGCTGATTCTTCAGCCCCAGCTAACCAGAACCACAGAATCTTCACAATCCAAAATAGCAATGGTCCTGAAAAGAGTCTTTAATTTTCACTCTGAAATTTCACAAGCCAGTCCTCCATCTTCTGCACTGTTCTCAAACATTATCTCCCGAGCTCATATGCAACATTTCACAGAGCTCCTAACACCGAATGGATCTTCTGTCCCAAAGTTCCAAAGCCCTTCCACTGTCCTCCCAAAACATGGCCAGGTTGTCACAGGAATACCCCACTCTGATCGTACCAATTTGTCTTAATCATGGTTTCTATTCCTGCACAAACCTCATGACCAAGAAGCAGTTTGAAGAGGAAAGGATTTATTCAGCTTACACTTCCATACTGCTGTTCATCACCAAGGAAGTCAGGACTGGAACTCAAGTAGGTCAGAAAGCAGGAGTTGTTGCAGAGGGCATGGAGGAATGTTCCTTACTGGTTTGCATACCCTGGCTTGCTCAGGCTGCTTTGATATAGAATCCAAGACTACCAGCCCAGAGATGGCCCCACCCACAGGGGCCTCTCCCCGTTGATCACTAATTGAGAAAATGCCCCACAGCTGGGTCTCATGGAGGCATTTCCTCAACTAAAGCTCCTTTCTCTGTGATAACTCCAGCTGTGTAAAGTTGACACAAAACTATCTAGTACAGATATTAATGACACACAATTGATAAGACAACATCAGCAATCAAGTACAAAAAGTTTCAGAGTGTAGTTTTGTGTTATTTAGCTTAAAGATGAATTGTTCATCCCTCTCAATTTGGAGTTACTCAATAGGTATTTGCATAGTAGGAAACACTATAGGAAAACCTGTGTAAATGACAAAATCACAAACACCTAAGTTTTGCAGTAAGCTGAGCCACCCATTACATCACAGCATGACAATCTGTCTGTGCTTGACCTTACAGCATTGTTATAGAATTTCCTGATACCTGGTGGATGTCATAAAGGTCAAACTCTTCTATAACATCTGGACAGATGCTGGCTAGATTCTGCCAACTTGACACAAACTGAGACTTATCTGGGAAAGGGGAACATTAATTGATCATTTGCCTTCACCAGATTGTCCTGTGGGCATATTGATGGGAAATTTTCTTAATGAATAATAAAAATACATGAAGGCCCATATCATGGTGGGTAGTACCAACTGTGGACAGGTGGGCCTGACTTGCATAAGGAAACAAGCTGAGCAAACCATGGAGATCAAGCCAGAATGTAGTCTTCCTCCATGGTCTTCCCTTCAGTTCCTGACACCAGGTACTTCCTTGGCTTCCCCTGTGATGGACACCAATCTTTAATCCAAATAAACCCTTGCCTCCTCCAGTTGGTTTTGGTCAGTATTTTGTCATAGTAGCAGACAAGCAAACTAGGCCAGTAGTATAGAATACGGAATCATCAGAGTTCTGGACTGGGGAGAATTCTGAAGCCAAGGAACCTGAATTTGAAGCATTGAACCATAAGTGCCATAAAACAGGGACTCTGTGTGTGTGTGTGTTTCTGTAAGTATGTATCTCTCTGTGTGTGATGAATAAATAGTCTATATGATTTATAAGAGATGACACATGATGTACTTATATGAAAATATATTTATCAGATTGAATATGTAGCAAAAAATCCATGAATATACGTGGTTGGAAAATTTGAAAATTGGATGCTATAATTTCATAACTAATTTTGGAAGATGTTGTTTTTAATTTTACTGATGTGTATGTGCTTGTGTTTTTGTATATGCACATGTGTGTAGTCCCTTGTGGAGGTCAGAACAGGACAGTGGATCTCCTGAAGCTGGAGTTATAGTCAGTTGTGAGCTGCTTGATGTGGGTACTAGGAACTAAATTCTTTAGACAGATACTAAACACTTTTCCACAGAACCATTTCTTCAGGTCCTCATAGCTATTTTTGAAGACTATGTTCTGACTATTCAGTCTCTTTGCTAACCTCCTCAAAGGTTTATATGTAGACTGCTGTCTACAGAAATACTGTATTGTTTTAGCATCTCATAGTTGTCTCTTCTGTATACATAGGTTTTGTGGGATGAACAACCACTAGTAACAAATAGTCTTTAGACACTTCTTTTTATCATTATGATAAATACAACTGTGGAAGCATTGGTTATTTTAAAATGCACTCCCCAAGGGGACTGAACATGCAGACTGAGCAAGAGTCATAGAAAATTGGTAGAAAGTCTTGAGGTACTCGTTGTTTCTAATTATACAATAAATCTATAAACAATTAATACATCATTTCCAGTATATGCTTTGTTCTGAAATAACCACAGATGTTACAAGATTACAATGATTGAGATTGGCATATTTAAAGCATTCTACTTTAGATAAATGCTTTCTCAAAGAAAACCATGAGAAGCCAGATTAAAATAAATCCATGTTAGAGGTTCCTGAGGCACCTCACCCACATGACACATGATGCTGAGAGAAGCGCACACAGCTGTAGAGGGCATGGCAGCACGCACTTCACAGCCATGTCTGATGCTCAGGCTAAGCTCTTCTTCACTGCCACACACTGTGGCCTGACTGACCCAGAGTTTCCCAAGGAATGTTTCCTCCATGTTCATCATACTTAAGAATGTCTGGAAGAACCCTCTGGTGAAGCAGCTTGAGGGTTTGCTGATTCAGCTGTATTTTGAGTGCCAGCAAAATAAGTTATGATGTCTATGCAGTGGTTATAAGGGCTGGACAAGCAATAAAATGAGAGTACAGAGGAATGAGCTATAATAAATTTGAACCTACAACCTAAGGAGCCTTGGTGTAATTTCATGAGCTACAAGACAGAAATATGAAGACTAGACAGGGTGGTCACATAGATTCTAGTAAGTTGTGTAAGTGAAATATACAGTATGGTCAGGATCTACAGAAAACTACAAGTAAGAATGTTAGCAATGTGCTGATGCAGAAACAAAGTGCTTGAAGACCTGCATAAGACTGCAGAAGTCAACACTCCAAGAGGAGAAGGGAAGGCAACCCACCCCTAGTTTAAGAACTACAAGCAGTCAATGCTGCTGAGTTTCAGGGTAGGCTTTCCACAGGTATAAGACCCCAAGACACTTTGCCCATGTCTAAGTGGTCAGCCTTATACCTACACATTTTACATTCAGCAGGTTTTGTATGTCTAAAAAAATAATAAAACATGTACCATTTCTGCTCTATTCTATTTCTGTGAAGACACCATGACCCAGGTACCTCTTAGAACTAATTCAGGGTCTTGATTACAGCTTTAGAGGGTTAGTCCTTTTTTATCTTACAGTAGACAGGAATGGTGCTAAAGAAGTAGCTGTGAGTTTTACAATCCTTATCTGCAGGCAGGCAACAGGCAGAGAAATGGTGAAGACAGAGAGAGAGATATACACAGAGAAAAAGAGACACAAAGAGATAGAGGCAGAATGATACATACAGAAAGACAGAGACACAGAGACACACAGAGGCAGAGATACACAGACAAAGACAGAGATAATGAGACAAAGAGACACAGAGATAGACAGAAGCAGACAAACACACATAGAGACAAAGACACAGAGATAGAAGGAGACACAAAAAGAGACAGACAGAAGCAGAGATAGAGAGACACAGAGAGATAGAGAAATATAGACAGAAAGAGACACACAGACAGAAAGATACACCCAGACAGGAAGAGACAAACAGACAGAAAGAGACATACAGACAGAGACACATAAAGAGACAGGCAGACACACACACACACACACACACACACACACACACACACATTCTTGTGTGGGCTTTTGAAACATCAAAATCCATACCCATGTGGCACACTTCTTCCAAAAAAGCCACACCTTATATTTCTTCTCAAGTAGTTCCAAACTCTGTTGACAAAGCATTAAAGTATATGAGTCTGTTGAGTCCATTCTCATTTAAACCATCACATATAGAAGATGACATGAACTAGAGATGGGAATTTGTGTGGGACACAGAATGAGTAGGAGCAGTGGAGAGAACTGTTTATTAATGAAAATACATTATATTCATAAGTGAAATACTCACCATGCTATTGCAAAGAAATGAAGTCCTTAACACGAAGCAAAATCCTAACCCTCAGATAGGAAGCCATAATAGTTACCTTACAAGATGTTCAGGCACAGAGATGTGGGACAGAGCAGGGCACATTGGGTGATGTGTATCTGGCTAGTATCGTGGCTCTGGTCCTGGATGGAGCAACACATGAAATGGTGATGAGCATGGATGTGGAAGTGGAGATGAGATAAAGAAGTTGAAAAGTTTCTCCAGGAAATTTCTGCGTTGAAATCCCAAGGATAAGAAGGGAAGCCAGGCCAGGGTTAGGATGCAGATGGAGAACACATTTCTGAGTATCCAGAAGCCCACAGCCAGAACACAACTGCATTTTCTGCTAGACCAGCCCAGGCACTGATGCTCAGCACACCCAAATCAGGGTCTTATTTCTGCTGATTCAGAGCTGACTTGGTATCATTTTAAATTTTAATTAGTCATGTGCTTTTGTCATTGTCCCCATCTTACCTATAGGAAAGTAGAAATGCAAGGCATTTCAGAAATGGTTCTAGGCTATCACAGTTAGGGTTTTACTGCTATGAACAGAAACCACAAACAAGGCAACTCTCATAAGGGCAACACTTAACTGGGGCTGGCTTACAGAGTTCGAGTTCAGAGCTTGAGTCCATGATCATTAAAGAGGGAATATCTACCTCTTCTGTGCCCTGCATAGTGAACACTAACCTGGCTGAATGGCTGCTGGAAGGTTGAAGGATACACAACTATTCTCTTCTAATATGTGTGATTCTGAAATGGTGGTTCAGACACATTAAAAGAGAGTAGGTCAATTTGGAACCCATCAAGAATGTTAGTGCAGGAAATAGGAACAGTGCTTGAGTGGAGAATAGATGCAGACTTTAGGGACACAGATGGCTTCCTGTCTCTGAAAAGCCCTGCTCACTCCGGACTGCCCAGGCCTCAGCAGGACAGAAGGATGTGAGTGAAAGTAAGCAAGAACCTTGACCTATCAAGACTGAATGCATGCATCTATCATGTGCTCTCCTGGTTCCTGCAACCCTGCTTAGCTTGAGGAGGATGAGAAGGAAAAGCAATAACTCCTGTTATTGTCTTGCAGGGAGCACTGGTCTTTTGATTTGAGCTACTTTTATCAGAAATTGTTCTCATTACCATGACCATATACCTGACAAAAGCAACTTATGAGTGGAAAGATTTTTTCTCTAGAAGTTTGAAAGCATAGGTTCCATGATAACTTAGATCATCGGATTACCTGTGTTTTCTTCTAGCCAGAGCTGTCCTGTGTCATGTAGCACTAAGAGAAGTCATGCATAAACATGACTTTGAGTCTACATCAGAAAGACCCTGTGTCCCCTTAGCCTTAAGCCACAATATTTCGATTTCTTCTGGGTCTTCCCTGGCTGTGTAATGAGTGGTGTGAACTGAAGTTACCAGAAAAAAACTGTACTGGAGTTGGGGTGCTTGAGGGTGACAGCTTAGAACCATGATGGTGGAAAGTATAAATATTGCAGGATTAGACCAGAACCAAATTGTGTTGGGCTACATTTATCTTTCCTATTGACCATTCATCGCACACCTGTGTACTTGACTTAACCTCCTTAACATTAGTTCTTAATATCCTAACAGGCCATGCATGTCCACCAAGATAAAGGCTAAGAATGCTATTAGAGAACACCTGAGGCCTGTAGCATTGATTTCCTGCATGGACTTAACCTGCCTAACTGAGGTTTCCATAGGCATGTTTAAAATTTATTTTTGGATTTTTTACCCCTATAATTCTGTTACTGTAGAACTGTCATGAAGCTGTTTCCAAATTGGAACTTGGTATTGGGAGTGTATTAGTCAGGGTTCTCTAGAGTGAGAGAACTTACAGATAGTCTCTATATAGTAAAGGAATTTATTGATGACTTACAGTCTGCAGTCCAGTTCCCAACAAAGGTTCAGTAGTAGCTGTGAATGGAAGTCCAAGGATCTAGCAGTTGCTTACTCCCACAGGGCAAGCAGGCAAAAGAGCAAGAACCAGACTCCCTTCTTCCAATGTCCTTATATGGTCTCCAGCAGAAAGTGTAGCCCAGATTAAAGGTGTGTGCCACCACACCTTTAATCCCAGATGCCCTTGAACTGGGAGATTTCCCTGTCTTAATCTTCTGGATTCAATCACCACTGTGTCTCAAGATCTCCATACCAAGATCCAGATCAGAAACTTCTATCTCCCAGCCTCCAGATTAGGGTCACTGGTGAGCCTTCCAATTCTGGATTGTAGTTCATTTCAAATATAGTCAAGTTGACAACCAGGAATAGCCATTACAAGGGGCAATTCAAATCTGTGTTTTTGAGCCAAGGTCCCCAATGAAAGAGACAGAGAAATATCCAGTGATTTGAAGGTGACTGAAGCCCCATATAAATAATATCAATATGAACTAACCAGTACCACCAGAGCTCCTTGGAAATATACCACCAATAAAAGAAACCACATGGTGGAACTTGTGGTTCTAGCTATATAGGTCATCAATGAGAGGAAAGTCCCTTGATCCTGTGGAGGCTCTATGACCCAGTATAGGGGAATGCCAGGACAAGTAAGGGATTGGCAACAGGAGCAGGAAGGGGATTTTTGGAAGGGAAACTAGGAAACATGCTAACATTTGATATGGAAATAAAGAAAATATCTAATAAATTTTTTTTAAAAGAAAAATACTGTAGATACAAGACTTGCACCATAAAGTTCACTTTTACATAAGGATAAGCATGTAAGTAATGAGAATTGAATAAATACTCCAGCCCCTGTAATTCTGATACTGTGGAAATTTCATCAAGCTTTTTCTAAATTGGAACATGGTATTTAGGGCAATTTGAACCTGTGTTCTTTGACCTCATATGTGGCTTAGAATAAGCTCACTCATTTTCCTTTGATGTGAAAGTGGTGTTTTGTGTGAGTAGTGGAAGGAGCTTTCTTTATCTCCACTTGTTACTAGATGTTGTATGACGTGAATATATTCTCTTGGTAATGTCTGTTCTTAAAATAGTTTGTTGTACATATGGAGCAACCCATGGTTTCAGCCAAATATGTAGTAGAGAATGGCCTCTTCGGCCATTAATGGGAGAAGAGACATTTGGTGCTGTAAAGGCTAGATGTCCCAGTGTAGAGTAATGTCAGGGCAGGGAGATGGGACTGGGTGGGTGATGGGTAAGCACACTTATAGAAGCAAGGGGGAAGGGAATGGGATAGGGAGTCTCTAGAGAGGAAACCAGGAAAGAGGATAACATTTGAAATGTAAATATATAGAATATGCAATAAAAAACAAAAAAAAGTTATATTTTGTTTTTTGTTTTTGTTTTTGTTTTTGTAGAAAGGGCTTGTGCCAGGACCTAAATATCTTTATATTGAGGGGCAAAAGTCCCTTCCGGTCAGCGCCAGCACAGGGTCACCTAGGGCACTGAGTACGCAGACACCCCCACGGACCCTAGAGGACTCTCCACAAGATCTTAGGATCACTGGTGAGTGGAACACAACATCTTCTCCAATCCAATTGTGAAAAGCCTGTGACAGCAGGAACAAGGACACCAGATCACTTCCTGATCAGAGGCTTGGGTTCCTTTTGATCAGTTCTGGTTTACCTTGGTTTCAAACAGACCAGACAGCTCCACATTCCTAAAAGGAAACACCAATTCCAGGCACTGTAACACACCCAAGATCTTAGGAAAACAGAATCCCAGGATAACAGGAGCTGGGTCACAC
>NW_018392944.1:27722-29329 GCF_900095145.1 Mus pahari
ACTTTTCCTTAATATCTCTTAATATCAAGGGCCTCAATTCCCCAATTCCCCAATAAAAAGACATAGACTAACAGACTGGCTACACAAACAGGACCCAACATTTTGCTGCTTACAGGAAACCCATCTCAGGGAAAAAGACAGACACTACCTCAGAGTGAAAGGCTGGAAAACAATTTTCTAAGCAAATGGTCTGAAGAAACAAGCTTGAGTAGCCATTCTAATATTGAATAAAATTGACTTCCAACCCAAAGTAATCAAAAAAGAAAAAGAGGGATACTTAGCATTCGCCGAAGGTAAAATCTACCAAGATGAACTCTCAATTCTGAATATCTATGCTCCAAATGCAAGGGAAGCCACATTTAGTAAAGAAACTTCAGTAAGGCTCAAAGCACACATTGCAGCTCACCCAATAATAGTGGGAGATTCAACACCCCACTATCATCAATGGACAGACTGGTGAAACAGAAACTAAACAGAGACACAGTGAAACTAATACAAGTTATGAAACAAATGGACTGAACAGATATCTAGAGAACATTTTATCCTAAAACAAAATGATATACCTTCTTCTTAGCACCTCATGATATCTCCTCCACAACTGACCATATAATCAGTCACAAAACAGGCCTCAACAGATACAAAACTATTGAAGTTGCCCCATGCATTCTATCAGACCACCATGGACTAAGGCTGATCTTCAATAACAACATAAATAATACAAAGCCAACATTCACTTGGAAACTGAACAACACTCTCCTCAATGATACCTTAGTCACGGAAGAAATAAAGAAAGAAATTAAAGACTTTTTAGAGTTTAATGAAAATGAAGCCACAATGTACCCAAACTTATGGGACACAATGAAAGCATTCCTGAGAGGAAAACTCATAGTTCTGTGTGCCTCCAAAAAGAAACTAGTGAGAGTGCACACTAGCAGCTTGACAGCACACCTAAAAGCTCTAGAACAAAAGGAAGCAAATTCACCCAAAAGGAATAGATGGCAGGAAATAATCAAAGTCAGGGTTGAAAACAACCAAGTGGAAACGAAAAGAACTATTCAAAGAATCAGCCATACCAGGAGCTAGTTCTTTGAGAAAATCAACAAGGTAGATAAACCCTTAGGCAGACTCACTAGAGGGCACATGTACAGCATCCTAATTAACAAAATTTGAAATGAAAATGGAGACATACCAACGATCCTGAGGAAATCCAAAACACCATCAGATCCTTCTACAAAAGGCTATACTCAACAAAACTGGGAAACCTTGATGAAATGGATAAATTTCAAGACAGATACCAGGTACCAAAGTTAAATCAGGATCAGATTAATGACCTAAACATTCCCATATCCCATAAAGAAATAGAAGCAGTCATTAATAGTCTCCCAACCATAAAAGGCCTGATACCAGATGGGTTTAGTGCAGAATTCTATCAGACCTTCACAGAATACCTAATTCCAGTTCTTCTCAAACTATTCCAAAAAATAGAAAGAGAAGGTACTCTACCCAATTCATTCTATGAAGCCATTATTATTCTGATACCTAGACCACAAAAGACCCAATCAACATAGAGTCCTTCAGACCAACTACCCTTATGAATATCGATGCAA
>NW_018392944.1:29959-31468 GCF_900095145.1 Mus pahari
TGGCCTTTCTCTACACAAAGGATAAATAGGATGAGAAAGAAAATAGGCAAATAACACCCTTCACAATACACGTAAATAATATAAAATACCTTGGTGTGACTCTAAGGAAGTGAAAGATCTGTATGATAAGCACTTCATGTCTCTGAGGAAAGAAATCAAAGATCTCAGGAAATGGGAAGATTTCCCATGCTCAAGGATTGGCAGGATCAATATATTGAAAATGACTATCTTGCCAAAAGCAATCTACAATTACAATGCAATTCCCATCAAAATTTTAACTCAATTCTTCAGTGATTAGAAAGGGCAATTTGCAAATTCATCTGGAATAACATAAAAACCTAGAATAGCAAAAAACTCTTCTCCATTATTAAAGAATCTCTCAAGGAATCACCATGCCTGACCTTAAGCTGTATTGTGATAAAAACTGCATGGTACTGATACAGTTACAGACATGTAGATCAACGGAATAGAATTGAAGACCCAGAAATGAACCCACACACCTATGGTCACTTGATCTTTGACAAGGAATCTAAAACCTTCCAGTGGAAAAAAGACTGCATTTTCAACAAATGGTGCTGGCACAACTGCTGCTTATCATGTAGAAGAAGGAGAATTGATCCATTTTTATCTCCTTCTACTAAGGTCAAGTCTAAATTGGTCAAGGAACTCCACGTAAAACCAAGGAAACTGAAACTTATGGGGGAGAAATTGGGGAAAAGCCTTGAAGACACAGGCACAGGGAAAAAGTTCCTGAATAGAACAGCAATGGCTTGTGCTGTAAGTTAAAGAATTGACAAATGGGACCTCATAAAATTGCAAAGCTTCTGTAAGGCAAAAGACACTGTCGATAAGACAAAAAGGCCACCAAAAGCTTGGGAAAGGATCTTTACCAATCCTAAATCAGATAGGCGACAAATATCCAATACAATAAAGAACTCAAGAAGATGGACTCCAGAAAACCAAATAACCCCATTAAAAATGGGGCACAGAGCTAAACAAAGAATTCTGAACTGGGGAATATCGAATGGCTGAGAAGCACCTGAAAAAAAGTTCAACGTCCTTAATCATCAGGGAAATGCAAATCAAAACAGCCCTGAGATTCTACCTCACACCAGTCAGAATGGGTAAGATCAAAAATTCATGTGATAGCAGATGCTATCGAGGATGTGGAGAAAAGAACACTCCTCCATTGTTGGTGGGTTTGAAAACTTGTACAACCACTCTGGAAATCAGTCTGACAGTTCCTCAGATATTTGGACATAGTACGACCTGAGGATTCAGCAATACCTCTCCTAGGCATATATCTAGATGTTCCAACTGGTAATAAGAACACATGCTCCAATATGTTCCTAGCAGCCTTATTTATATTATCCAGAAGCTGGAAAGGACCCAGATGTCCCTCAACAGAGGAATGGATACAGAAAATGTGGTACATTTACACAATAGAGTGCTACTCAGTTATTAAAAACAATGAATTTATGAAATTCCTAGGCAAATGGATGGATCTGG
>NW_018392944.1:31968-34074 GCF_900095145.1 Mus pahari
CCAATGGAGGAGCTAGAGAAAGTACCCAAGGAGCTGAAGGGGGCTGAAACCCTATAGGTGGAACAACAATATGAACTAACCAGATACCCCAGAGTTCATGTCTCAAGCTGCATAGTAGAAGATGGCCTAGTCAGCCATCATTGGGAAGAGAGGCCCCTTGGTCTTGCAAACTTTATATGCCCCAGTCCAGGAAAACACTAGGGCCAAGAAGTGGGCATGGGTGGGTAGAGGAATGGTGGGGGGAGGATATAGGGGACATTGGGGATAGCATTTGAAATGTAAATGAAGTAAATAGCTAATTAAAATATCTTTTAATTGCCTTCAAATGGGACAGGCATGAAAGATCCCAAAATTTAAAGAACACACTTACTTTCTGGAGGTTCATGTAAAAGGTGAAAATTTTTTCTGCCATTAGCAAATGCAGTATTTAGTAAATTTTGCCCCTATCTAACCTAAAAGTTCAGATGAAAATAAGAATAAATGTGTAAAGTAAGGTGCAAAGTATTTATGAACAGGGAAGTAAATGTCTTTGGAGCTTGTGTTTCCTGGCTTATATTTGGAAATTGCTCTCTTGGCCTGTCTACCTCTCTGCTCCATGGTTTCTGCTTTGGTCATCAGGCTAGTATCCTAGTCAACTGCTTTGTTTTGTGATAAAGCACTGACCAAAAGCAACTTGGACAAGAAAAGGTATATTTCACTTTATAGGTTGGGTCTATCTTCAATGATGTTAGGGAAGGAGTCCAAGCAGTGACCCAGAAGTAGAAATGGAAGCAGAAACCAAGACGGGTGTTGCTCACTGGCTTACTCTCTGTAGCTTGCTGTTCTTGCTTTCTTATACACCCCTGGACTGCCTGCTCAGTGGTGGCACCACCCACACTGGGCATGTCTCTCTCACATCATTCATGGATTAAGCCCCACAGACAAGCCCACATATCAGTTTGGAGGAGACAATTCCTCAATCAAGGTTTCTTCTTCCCAGATGACCCTAGTTTGTGTCAACTTGACAAAGGTAACAAGAAAATCCAGAGAATGTATTTAGATTAACACTGCCCTTTGCATGATATGTAACATCTTAGTGAAACAACAGACTGTGCTGTTTCAGTAAGCAATCAACTGTCAATCAGACCTTTGTGGCTAGAGATACAGAAACAGATGACTCATGAATTCTTGAGAGTTCTCTAAAATGTAGGGGTAAGGTTGGGTGCACTCTCTAAGAAACAGGTACTCACTGAATGCCTGCTATTCTCCTCAAGTGTCATTAGTGGTACAGTGCACAGGTGTGAACCAAACTGTACTGGCTGGTGTTGTGTGGCAACTTGACACAAGCTGGAGTTATCACAGAGAAAGGAGCTCCAGTTGAGGAAATGCCTCCATGAGATCCAGCTGTAAGGCATTTTCTCAATTAGTGATCAATGGGGAGGGCCCCTTGTGGGTGGGACCATCCCTGGGCTGGTAGTCTTGGGTTCTATAAAAGAGCAGACTGAGAAAGCCAGGGGAAGCAAGCCAGTAAAGAACATCCCTCCATGGCCTCTGAATCAGCTCCTCCTTTCTGATCTACATGAGTTCCAGTCCTGCATCCTTTGGTGATCAACAGCAGTATGGAAATGTAAGCCGAATAAACCCTTTCCTCCCCAACTTACTTCTTGGTCATAATGTTGTGCAGGACTAGAAACCGTTACTAAGAAAAATTGGTACCAGCATAATGGGGTATTCCTGTGACAACCTGACCATGTTTTGGGGAGGACTATGGAAGGACGTTGGAACTTTGGGCTAGAAGACCCATTTGGTGTTAAGAGCTCTGTTGAATGTTGTGTAGGAGCTTGGAAGAAAAAACTGAAAACAGTGCAGAAGATGGAGGCCTGGCTTATGAAATTTCAGAGGCAAAATTAAAGACTCTTTTCAGGGCCATTGCTTTTTCGGGTTGTGAAGATTCTGTGGTTCTGATTAGCTAGGGCTGAAGAATCAGCTGTGATTAACAAGATACCAGAACTAGCAAAGCAAAAACTTTGCATTACTGGGATTATTGATGCTGGTGAGCTGGAGCTAAGCAATTAGCGTTGATTAAGAAGAGACCAGCATCATTGAGGTGACATCTTCTGGGAGGTG
>NW_018392944.1:34674-43198 GCF_900095145.1 Mus pahari
GGATGAATAAGAAAGTAAGGGTTGAGGCTTACTAATGATGCGTTTGTGTGTCAAGTTAACAATGGTTTTGTGTGTCAACTTGACACAAGCTGGAGTTATCATAGAGAAAGGAGCTTCAGTTGAGGAAATGCCTCCATGAGATCCAGCTGTAAGGCATTTTCTCAATTAATAAACAAGGGGGAGGGCTCCTTGTGGGTGGGACCATCCCTGGGCTGGTAGTCTTGGGTTTATAAGAGAACAGGCTGAGCAAGCCAGGGGAAACAAACCAGTAAAGAATATCGCTCCATGGCTTCTGCATCAACTCCTGCTCCCTGGCCTGGTTGAGTTCCAGTCCTGCATCCTTTGGTGATCAACAGCAGTATGAAAATGTAAACCGAATAAACTCTTTCCTCCCCAACTTGCTTCTTGGTCATGATGTTGTGCAGGAAGAGAAACCCTGACTAAGACACAAACAAAATTTTGAGAAGCTACATTTTATTGGAGGAAAACTGGCAACTCCTGCAAGTCTCTCCAGTTTATCCATTTCTTGTTCTCCTGGCTTTCTGATCCATGACTAATTTGTTCTCAAGTCTCTGACACATTTTCCATCTGTCTCATTTCATCTGACTCTCTTCAGTAGGATGACAAAAGAAGTTGTGGGAAGGTCAATATCTTATAGCTCCACTTTTCTCTATTGTATCCTGTAGCATCTTTTACTGTGTTGTCTGCTTTTGTTCCTGCTACTCTATATGAAGCACCAGTGCCTCCATTAAGGACATTCTTATAAGACAGAAGGATATTGGAGCCTGAAGACTTATGTAGAGGATATTGCAGGTTTGGTAAAGGCTACAGTTACCCACTTTAAATTGGTATACTACTTGATGCTTTAGATGAGTGAAAGAATTACCATTTGAGCACTCTTCTCATTTCCTGGTTTCTTCTGTTACCTTTCATTTGCTGGGTGTCCATGTATTCAGCAAATGTTGGTTCCTGGACACACAAAGAGGAGCAAGTATACACAAATGGGATTGGAGAGACTAGACAATGATGAACACAAAGATGACCCATAATCATGATTTCCAAATTTATATCTCTAACAGCACACTTCTTTAGTTCCCATACTAGCTTGTTGCTCTCTGGTTCTGTTTGCTTTTCAATTCTTTCCTAACCAGTTACTAGGAATGCAGGGCCTCTAACAACACAGTTATTGTGTATGGTTTGTATATATCAGGAGTCAGGTTCCATCTTAACTAAAGCTTCTGCTCAAGGATTTACAAGGATATAATATACCACCAAGGAGTTGACTGGGACCATGTGTCTCATTTTAGTCCTAGTGTCTTTAATTAGCTTACTGTCTGTTATCAGAACGTAGTCCACTTCACAACATAGCCCCCTGTTCCTGAAAGACAACAACCAAGTGTCTCTGGGACTTCCTGTCTTACAGCCAGACTTTCTGGAAGTCCACTTGTCAGGCTCCATTGTCTTCCTTCTGTCCTTTCTCACTGTTCCTTAGCTCAATCCACTGCAGCCACAATGACTTCGCTGTTACTCTTCACACCCTCTGAACATCTGCTGTTTCCTCCCATCTTTACAGGATTCAGTTTCTATCTTTGCCCTGCTCAGTCTCAGCTTTTCTGAGAGATGAGCCTCTTCTGATCCCATACTTTTCCTGCTATTGCTCTGATCACTGACCTAATTATTGCCTAATGTTCTACTCAACATTATGTGTTCATTTTATTGGTTCTATCTGAGGAATTTGTTTTTCTGAGTTTTTATGAGCAAAGCCACTCTAAACATTCTTGTACAATAATTAATTGCATGAACATAAATTTTAATATCTCTGGAGCAACACTTAACTTTAAGGATATTAACTTATATGATGAGTATATATCTAAATTAAAATTATTATTTTTTATTTTTAAGTGTATTCCTGAGTGTGGGTATGCACACATATGAACATGTTCCCAAAGGGGTGAGAAGATTTGCATATCCATGAAGTTGGAGTTACATGGGTGCTGGGAACCAATAGGAGGATCACTCATGTTGGGAGAGTAATCTGTTTTTACTCAAAGTCTACTGATTTAAAGTTACTCACGTCTAGAAAGAGCAGCATACACTTTTTTTCATTTTTATTGGATATTATGTTTATTTACATTTTAAATGTAATTTCCTGCTACCCCTGAGACTCCCTATCCCATCCCACACCCTCTTCTTCTATGAGAGTGCTCCCCTACCCACCCACCCATTCCTGCTGCCATGCCCAGGCATTCCCTTATAATATGGTATTGAGCCTTTAGAGAACCAAGGGCCTCTACTCCCACTGATGCCCAACAAGGACATCCTCTGTTATATATGGAGCAATAGCCATGGGTTACTCCATGTGTACACTTTGGTTGGTGGTTTAGTCCTTGAGAGTTCAGGGGGTGGGGTGGGATTGGTTGGTTGATATTGTTGTTCATCCTATGGGGTTGCAAACCCCTTTAGCTTCTTCAGTCCTTTCTCTAACTCTTCCATTGATGACCACTTGCTCAGTCCAATGTTTGGCTGTGAGCATCTGCCTCTGTATGTTTCTCCTGACAGGCTCTGGCATGGCCTCTAAGGAGGAAGCTATATCAGACTCCTGTCATCAAGCATTTCTTGGCATCCAAAATAGTGTCTGGGTTTGGTGTCTCTATATGGGATGGATCCCTAGTAGGAGTAGTTTCTGGATGGTTTCTTCTTATTTTCTCCAGTGAATATGTTTTTACATATCCACCCTTTGGTTTTCCTTCTTCTTGAGCTTCATGTGATCTGTGAATTGTTTCTTAGGTATTCTGAGCTTTTGGGCTAATATCCACTTATCAATGAGTGCATACCATGTGTGTTCATTTGTGATTGCTGCTTCCTGTGATACTAGGCACGCAACTTTGCTTTCTATATCTTAGTATTGAACATCCTTTGTGAGAAAATTTACTTCATAAATATATGAAGTATATTAATAACAAGCATCTTTCTTTTCTGCTAATATATTTTATGTATTCTGAATATAAAGTATCAGAGATGTGTTTTTAAGGGTAATTTTATGTATCAACTGAGTTAGGTTATGTTGTAAAGTTGTATTGGTTAAACACATGTATAGGTTCTGCTTTCTGAAGTGATTAACATTTAAAATCAGTGACTTTAGAAAAAGCAGATTTCCCTCCCTACAGTGTGAGCCTCATTCAATAAAGTAAAGGCTTTAGGACAAAGACTCCCTTTCTGCCTTTCCTTGTCTCTGTCTGTCTTTCTGTCTATCTTTCTGTATTTCTGGTTGTCTGTCTGTCTGTCTCACATTCACACATACATACATTTCATTGTTTTATGGAGAACTCAAATACATATGGTTTTAAATTTTTAAAATTGGAGAATATTATTAGATAGTCAACATTTTACTAGTATAATGTTGCTTTAAATAACTTTGAGGCTTCGAACTAAGGAATATATATTTAAAATCTTGAGTTTATACTGATAATTCTAAGTTTATAGTTTTTTGGTTAACCTCCTTGATTTTATATTTGTGTACCTTGCTAAACATTGGCCCTAGTTGATTTACATTATTTTATAATGCATCAAATAAACATAAAGTGGTAGTGCTTCCTCTGGTAAAATTGTAAATAAAGTTGTAGATTCCTTATCATTCATACATCCTGCTGAGGTTATACAAAGTTACACATATTAAATTAATTTGATATTTTTTAAGCAAGAGTTTTTATTTTGAATATTTAGTTACTTATATTCCAAGTTTACATTTATTTTAGAAATTTCTTTTGCCATTTTCAGTTAAATTTACTATTTGTATATGTAAGTAATTCATGTCTGTTCAAAAGTGCTAACTGTATAAAGAGATATTTCCAGAAAGATTTGGCCTCTAGTTTATTCTTAGTCCCATTTTCAAACCTTTATTTCATCTCAGAATTGATGTAATTTTCAAAGAAGAGAATATGTAACATATTATTTTCTTTTTATTTAAAAATCATTTCATGTACATGAGTGTTTTGCCTGTGTATATGTAAGTGCACCATAGGTGTGCAGTGCCCTAGACATGGAGTTATAGATGGTTGTGAATCACCTGGTGTACGTGCTGGGTTCTTTGTAAGCACTGGAAATGCTGCTAACCAGCAGCCACTGAGTAACCTCTCCAATTCCTCTTCTCCTCTCCCATTCACTCTCCCTTTTTTATTCCTTTCTATGAGTCAATTTTGAGTAGTTGACATTGCACAAATCAAATATATATTGTACTGTCATCAAGAAAGAGCTTTGTGTGAGGTATAATGCTAGTATCTAAATAGAAGAAAATTGATGGCACTAAACATGAATACTTTTATATATACTGCTTATAGCAGATATTATATGTACTGAAGACAGACATTGCTTCTTAACACCAGTAACTAGATCTAGTCATGTATATGCTGGGATGACTTTAATTTTTTTTTTTACATTTTATTGAAAATAGATTTTTTTCATATATAATATGTCTTAATTATGATTTTTCCTCCATTTCTCTCAGGTTTTTCCCTCTCCCCTTCACTGCCTTTCTATCTCTCATTAGAAAACAAACATGATTCTAAAGGATAATAAAGTAAAATAAAACAAAATCTAAATCTAGCAAGAAAAAAAATCAAACTTGACTGAAGTTAATAACATAGAAACAAACCAGTATCCCCAGAGCTCATGTCTCTACCTGCATATGTAGCAGAAGATGGCCTATTCAGCCAACATTGGGAAGAGAGGCCCGTTGGTCCTCCAAACTTTATATGCCGCAGTACAGGGGAACACAAGGGACAAGTAGTGGAAGTGGGTAGGGGAGCGGGGAGCAGGGGAGGGTATAGGGGACTTTAGGGATAGCATTTGAAATGCAAATGAAGTAAATACCTAATAAAAATTGGAAAAAATAGAAACAAAACATCAGGGCAAAGAGTCAATGAAACAAAGAGTAGGTTCTTTGAGAAAACCAATAAGATTGACAGACCCTTATCCAAATGAATTAAAGGGAGAGAGAAAGAGAGAGAGAGAGAGAGAGAGAGAGAGAGAGAGAGAGAGAGAGAGAGAGAGATCAAAAGTAATGAAAAAGAATCAGAGATGAAACAGGGAATATAACAATGGATTCCAAGGAAATCCAGAGAACCATAAGAGCATTTTTTAACAAAGTGTGCTCCACTAAATTGAAAAACCTAAAACAAATGCGTAGTTTTCTCTATATATACCACTTATCAAAGTTAAATCAAGATCAGATAAGCAATCTAAACAGACCTATAACCCCTAATGAATTAGAAGCAGTCATTAAAAGTCTCCCAATCAAAAAAGCCCAGGGACAAGTGGTTTTACAACAGAATTCAATCAGACTTTCAAAGAAGAATTAATGTCAGCATTATTTAAATTATTTCAGAAAATGGAAACAGAAGGAACTTCACCTACTTCCTTTTATGAGGCCACTGTTACTCACTTTGATATATAAACTACACATTTTTTTCAATAAAAAATTTTTGCAATCTGAATCCAAGCATACAGCCAATAGATCATCCACCATGACCAAGTAGATTTCATCCCAAAGATACAAGGATAGTTCAACATAAGTAAATCAATAAATGTAATCTACCATATAAACACACTGAAAGGCAAAACACATGCTTTCATTTCATCAAACACAAAACATGCCTTTGACACTATCCAACACCCCTTCATGATAAAAGTCTTAGAGAGACTGGGGACACAAGGGACATATAACATAATAAAGGCATATTATAGCAAACAGCTAATATCAAACTCAACAGAGAGAAATCAAAGCCTTCCCACTAAAATCAGGACAAGACAAGATTTCCAGTTTCTCTATACCTATTCAATAAGTACTTGAAGTTGTAGCTAGATAAGAAAGACAACTGAAGGAGATCAAAGGAATACAAATTGGAAAGAAGTCAAAGTATCATATACATAAGTGACCCTAAAAGTCGTACTGAGAAGCTCCTACAGCTGATAAGCACTTTTAACCAAGTAGCTGTATACAAATGACAAACAGGCTGAGAATTAAATGAGGGAAACAACACCCTTCACACTGGCCTCAAATACCATAGAATATCTTGGAGTAACTCTAACCATTATTTGAAAGTGTTGCATTATCAATACTTTAAGACATGGAAGAAATAAACTTAAAAATGAATCAGGAGTTGGAAGGGTGTCCATGCTCATGGGTTAATAGGATGAATATAGTAAAAATTGTTATGCAACCAAAACATTCTACAGATAAACTACAATTTTTGTAAAAATTCCAACACAAATTTTCCCAGATCTTGGAAGGACAATTTTCAGCTTCACATGGAAAAAACAAAAAATCCAGGTAGGCTAAAAAAGTCCTGAATAATACAACTGTTGGAGGCATCACCATCCTGAGGTGAAAATTTTCTACAGAACTATTGTAGTAAAGTACTGGGAAGAGAGTGGAAACTGTGGTCAGGATGGGATATATATATATATATATATATATATATATATATATATATATATATATCCTCAAAGTACAAAACAAACCAAAAACTAAGACAAACAAACAACTACCCCAAATAAAACTACATCGTATTGGCACAAGAAATCTACATTAATCAATGGAGCAGAATTGAAAATTCAAACATGAATTTACATACCTATGGTCATCAGATTTTTGATAAACCAGAAACATGCATTGAATAAAAACCCAGCATCTTGGTCTTTTTATTGTGCAAGTCTAAATGGATGTCTGTATGTAAAAGAATTNNAATAGATCCATACTTAATCACTTTGTACAAAACTTAACTCCAAATGGGTGGTCAAATACTTCAACATAAAACCAGACACAATAGCAGAGAAAATGGGGAATAGCCTTGAACTCACTGGCACAATAGGATTTTCTGAACAGAACACTATTATCACAGGCACTAAGGTTGAAAATTAATAAAAGGGACCTCACGAAACCTCATGAGGTTTACTAATTCTGAACCTAACAGAATGTTATAGCTAAAATATATAAGAACTGGCGGCACTAGATATCGAGAAAACAATAACTCAAGTCACAAAAGCACAAAATTTTTACACCCTACTTTAATAAGGGTTCAACTTCTCCTCCAGCCCACCACCCAGCAGAGGTAGTGGAAGAGAAAAGTTATTTAGATGTGGGGGAAGTGGAGTTGTTCAGCAACAGTTCTTTGTAGCTGAGCTCCATCTTCCTGGGCAGCAGTTCTGTCCTATAGCAAGCACCAAACATGACTTAGCAGCTGCAATGCAGTCCTCTAGACAGGCAGACACTAGGTGTGAACCAGAAGCTACAATCCGGTTCTTTCTGGAAGCAGACACGAGACAGCTGTAGTTTAATCCTAAAGAAACCTTAATTCATTTTAATATTATTAAACACGGGATTTAGCTTTATTTCACTTCTTAGTTCTTCTTTAATGCTGGAACTGCAGATTTTATATTTTTCTTTTTCTTTGCTCACTCCTTTTCAGTAAAATATTCTTCATAAGTATGACCTTTAGTAACCACACAAGAGAATTTATACCAGCCTATTTTGAGAATTTCTTTAACAAAGGAATTGATCTAAATCTCTTCACCTTAACCTCAGGCAGACTCTTCAGGCAAGGGCAAAGGGCAGCAACATTCTTCACCAAAATATCACAGGAACAGTCTCTTGGTCACACATGAGAATTCTCTGAAACCTCTAGAGCCAGGCTTCTACAATTCAAATCACTCTCAGCAACAGCGTCTTCCATATTTCTTTACTAGGAGGAGTCACTGAGCCCCACTTAAACATTCCACCACTTTCCAAATTCAAAGTCCCCAAATCCAAACAAATGCATGGTCAGGCCTATCACAGCAATACCCAGAGTCCCTGGTACCAACTTCTTTCTTAGTTAGGGATTTACTGTTGGGAACAGAAATCATGACCTACAACTCTTAGAAGGATGAAATCCAATTGGGGTTGGCTTGCAAGTTCAGAGGTTCAGTTAGTTATCATCAAGACAGGAGTATGGGAGCGCCAAGACAGACATGGTACAGGAGGACCTGAGAGTTCCACCTTCTATTCAGAAGGCAGCTAGCAGAAAACTGGCTTCCAGGCCCCTACTAAGAGGACATTAAGGCCTACACCCACAGTGACTCACCTACTCCAATTAGGCTAAATCTTCTAATAGTGCCACTACCTGTGCCAAGCATATACAAGCCATCACACATGTCTTTGGCATCTTTGTAAAGTTGTTGCTGTTTCTGTAGAAGCTGTCTTTTGGTTCTCTGATTCTGTATAGTTTTGATGTACTTTATAGTCCTTGTGTAGGTACTACATAGTTTTTGCTACTATGACTAAGAAGAATGATTTAAATTACTTATTCTGATAACTTCTACATTGTTTATTTTCCTCAGGATTTCTTTGGGTAGCAAAAGTTTTTATGCTTCTGTGGGATTTTTTTTCCCTGTGGTTTGGTTTTTCTACTTCTGTGAAGAAAGTCATTGCAATTTTGATGGATACTACCCTAAATCTGTATATCATTTTTGTTATACATAATATTAA
>NW_018392944.1:46418-50730 GCF_900095145.1 Mus pahari
GGTGGGCGGTCCAGGCGACGGTGGGCGTTGACAGTGGGCGGTTCGAGGACGCTGTGTTCCGGCTGGTCTGGTGCACTCCGGCTGCGCGATCCCCCGCGTGCCTGTAAAAGGCAGGACACCGTTTAGAGGGAGGAGCCAACAGAACCACAGCTTTTTGGAGATGCCAGTACCATGAGATGACCACCAAGAACAGCAGCAGCAGTGGAGTACAGGCAGCTAGAGCCTAGAAGACAAAGTGTGTGCTACAAAGTGCATGACTGGAGAAGTGACCCAAGCCCTTGGAGTATCCCGAAGATAGTGAGTTGGATCCCAGACATTGGATGGTTGGAGATTGATTTTTGCTTTTGATGGTTAAGTGCCCTTATATTTTTCCCTCTTGAAGGAAGTTTTTTAGTGAAGCCCACAGGTAAGAGACTTTGAATTTTNAATTACTTTGTATTTTAAAAGATACTGGATATTTTAAAGGGATTGAACTTTTAATATGTAAAGTCTGTGGGACTTCTAAAGTTATTTAGATCTTGGAGATGAATAAGAACTAAGGGTTGAGGCTTACTAATGATGTGTTTGTGTGTCAAGTTGACAAGGAGTCAATTGTACTGGCTAGTGTGTCAACTTGATACAGCTGGAGTTATCACAGGAGTTTCAGTTGGGGAAATGCCTCCTCCAGATCCAGTTGCAGGGCATTTTCTCAATTAGTGATCAAGGTGGGAGGTCCCCTTGTGGGTGGTGCCATCTCTGGGCTGGTAGTCTTGGGTTCTATTAAAGATCAGGCTGAGCAAAGCAGTGGAAGCAAGCCAGTAAAGAACATCCCTCCATGGCTCCTGCATCAGCTCCTGCTTCCTGACCTGCTTGAGTTCCAATCCTGACTTCCTTAGTGATGAATAGCAATGTGGAAGTGTAAGCTGAATGAATCCTTTCCTCCCCAACCTGCTTCTTGGTCATGATGTTTGTGCAGGAATAGAATCCCTGACTAAGACAAATATAGTCATATTGAATCAGGTTGGAGAAAGTGGATACCCTTGTCTCTTTCTGTTGCACCTTGCTACTAAACTTGTAGTCAATCATGTTCGGACAGCTTTCCTACGATTGGCAAAAAAAACATGTAGGGTATCTTTTCCTTAGTGGGGCTTCCTCTTGTCCACCTGATCTCTGGAATGCTTCTCCATGGAATGAGATATCTCCAGAACTTTGAACCTCAGCCAATGAAACTTCACCTTAAGAAGAACCCCTTCTCACTTTCCAAGGTTTTTATAGCCCATGATGCATCCCGAATAATATGTTTGGACACAAGCTGTTTCATATCTCGAAGAGAGCTGTTTTGTAAAAGAGCTGTAACACTGAAGAGCTTATCATTGAAATCTTTTGAGAACTCCTCCCCCATGCTTTCACTGCTAGACCTGGACCCACCCCTTCTGGACTAACACTCTTCCTTTCTTTTCCCCGCCCAGTGTTTCTGGGCTCAGATACCTTGGGGAAGACTCAGACCTCTGACCTGGGCTCCACTTCATCCTTCCCCACTTGCTGTGCAACAGTGCCTGGACATTCCAAGGGAAGGAGTGAAAAACCTTCTTGATTTACTGGTAAGGTTTTGAAGTTTTCTTCATTTACCATAAAATTTGTTATAGCTTGGGTGGGTGGAGGAGCACCCTCATAGAGGTAAAGGGGAGGAGGATGGGATGGGGGTTTTGGAGGGGAAACTGGGAAAGGGAGAAACAGTTGAAATGTACATAAATAAAATAACCAACAGAAAAAGAAAGAAAGGAAGAAAGAAAAAGGGAAGGACAAAAGAAAGGAAATAAGAAAATTTGGAGCCCATACTTAATGACAAACTTCCTCTAGCAACGCCATATCTCTCAGTCCTTCCAAAGAAGCCACTAACTGGAGACCAAGTATTCAAAGCTATGAGCTTACAGGGTCTGTTCTCATTTAATCCACCACACTCATGTTGATGGAATGATTTTTTTCTATCAGTGTTTAATATTTTTAGTTCTTTGAATATTCTGAATACTAATCCTCCATGTGATGAACATCTGGCCAAAACTTTCTTCCATCAGTGTGTCATAGTTTCTTCGTCCTCTTTTTTTTTTTTTTGTTGCCAATTTCAGCATTTGAATGGTGCAGGCAGGGAGACTGCAAGCATAAGGTTTGATATGGTTCCAATGGGGAAAGGAAAACAGAAAAGAAGACATTCAAATTAGGTATTAAAGAGTTAAAATGGGGCTCAGCAGTTAAGACTCTCTTCCAGATGACTTAACTTCTATTGGGAGCATACACATGACAGCTTATAACGTTCTATAACTCTGGTCCCAGGGAATCTGGCCTCTAACAATGACATACATGTAGCCAAACATAATACACATAAAATAAAAATAAAGAATACTTTTTAAAAAGGAGTTAAAATGTGGGGAATAAAAAAGACAAAGGAAAAGTTGCATAGGTAAGAATTCATCTCTAAATATTTTTATGGATTGGTCTGATTAAATGTTTATATAGAAAGATGTTAAACTTTCCAAAATAGGACACAAAACAGCAAAATAAAAATAAACAATTATAAAGAAACAGGTTTTTAAAAAAAATAACTATGTTTGATATTTGATTTCCTCTCTCCTTTTTGGTGGTACTTGCTTAACAACCACAAGGTACGGTTTGTGTGGAGAGACAGCTGTAACTACCCTTTCATGAATGAGTACAGTAGACAAGTTTCCACTGGCTGGTCCTAGCCTCTCATGCCTTTAGATGCATGTTGGTGGCTGGAAATTGCCTATTGGAGTGCAGTGCTCTGCACCTTAGTAGACTGCTCTGTGTTTCTGACATTCAACACCATAGCTCCTACATGTAATTTCTGGCAATGGCTTCCCCTATACCCTTTGCTCTACTTGCTAACTTCTGTAATTGTGGCCCCAAACCAGAAACATCGTTATATCTCACATGACTATGCTTAATCTCCCACTGTGCTCCTATCTGTGACTCAAAATCTTTCCCTTGGAGTTAACTTCAGACAAGCACTCTATAGATTAGATCTGAGACTTCTCAGAGATATGATCATGTAGGGAACTTGGATTTCTCAAGATCAGGAATCTGTTCAAATGGATTGCCACAACTACACAGAGATGGGAGGAATAGTAGAGAATTTTCCCAGTGCCATTACACTATACAGGCTACAGGATCCTTGGCTGATCAGAATGTAACTTTGGTTGGCACTCAGAACAATGTTAATTTTCCTTTTCAACTCTCTCCTTTCTCTTTCTGCCCTGCTCATTTATTCTGTTGCAGCACATCTGTGACTTCCTTGTATGAAAGCAGTTTCTTTTTGTACTCTACTCTCTCAATTTTCTTTTTTCTTTTTTTTTTTTTTAGCATTTTCAAACATTTTATTCATGAAAATATACCCTGAATTCATTTCAGATACTGAGCAAGTCTGAGACATATTTCTAAGAAAACTTTTCAAAGTTTAAAATAGTATACCAAATATTGGTGTAAGTTACCACTATATAAAAATATTATATTTGAATTTGTTCTTTTTTCTTTTTTTATTAGACATTTTCTTTATTTACATTTCAAATGCTATCCCGAAAGTTCCCTATACAGACCCTCCACCCCTGCTTCCCTACCCACTCACTCCCACTTCTTGGCCCTGGCATTCACCTGTGCAGGGTCATATAAAGTTTGCAAGACCAAGGGCCTCTCTTCCCAATGATGTCTGATTAGGCCATGTTCTGCTACATATGCACCTAGAGAAACAAACTCTGGGGGTACTGGTTAGTTCATATTGTTGTTCCACCTACAGGGTTGCAGCCCCCTTCAGCTCCTCCATTGGTGGCCCTGTGTTCCATCCAATAGCTGACTGTGAGCATCCACTTCTGTGTTTGCCAGGCACTGGAAAAGCTTCACAAGAGGCTGCTATCTCAGGGTCCCATCAGCAGAATCTTGCTGGCATGTGCAATAGTATCTGGGTTTGGTGGCTGATGATAGGATGGATCCCTGGATGGGTAGTCTCTGGATAGTTCATCCTTTCATATTAGCTCTAAATTTTGTCTCTGTACCTATATCGTTTCAAGGGTATTTTGTTCCTTATTCTAAGGAGGAATGAAGAAACCACACTATGGTCCTCCTTCTTGGTTTTCTTGTGTTTTGCAAAATGTTTCTTGGGTGTTCCAAGTTTCTGGGCTAATATCCGCTTATCAGTGAGTGCATGTCTAGTGACTTCGTCTGTGATTGGGTTACCTCACTCAGGATGATGTCCTCCAGATACATCCATTTGCTCAAGAATTTCATAAATTCATTGTTTTTAATAGCTGAGTAGTACTCCATT
>NW_018392945.1:0-8147 GCF_900095145.1 Mus pahari
GACCATATAATTGGTCACAAAACAGGCCTACACAGATACAAAAATATTGACATTATACCTTGCATTCTATCAGATCACCACGGACTAAGGCTGATCTTCAATAACAGCATAAACAATAGAAAGCCAACACTAACCTGGAAACTGAACAACACTCTTCTCAATGATAACTTGCTCAAAGATGAAAGAAAGAAAGAAATTAAATACTTTTTAGAGTTTAATAAAAATGAACCCACAACATACAAAAACCCACATGAATGTTGAAAAGAAAGAAAGAAAGAAAGAAAGAAAGAAAGAAAGAAAGAAAGAAAGAAAGATAGATAGAAATGAAAAGATAAAAGAACAAGAGAGGCAAATGAAAGAAAATGAAAGCAAGAAATGAAGTAATATGGAAGATAAAGAAAGAAAGAAGGAAGGAAGGAAGGAAGGAAGGAAGGAAGGAAGGAAGGAAGGAAAGAAGGAAGGAAGGATTTACCATTTTAGCCATTTAAATAGGAAAATTAGTAATCGCCCTTTGTCAACTAGCAAACTACACATGGAATTACATTGCCTCCAGAAACAAATGTGGGTATTTAGTAGCCATAAGTAATTGGTTTAACTGATACACTTAGTTTTTATAGATCTAACAATATACAATTATCATTGGGAGAAATTGTAGTGGAATTTCCCACTATTTGATTAAATAATAAAGAGGAAGAGAAGACAATCACTGGGTGAAGAGGCAGGCCTTCCAGGTCAGAGAGAATGAACAGGGAAGAGAGGAAAAAGGGACTTCCTTTTGGTCCATGACAGCAAGGCAGCAGGATGTACACCCAGGGTTGTTTTCAGTGGTGGAATCCACCAGGATTCACCACTGGAAGATTTTTAACATAGACTAGTTGGGTAATTTAGGACACTGGATTATGTCCCCAGCAATTGTGTTATCTGTGATTCTAAACTAAGATTGTCTGGTGTTTTCCTTCTGTGGTGATTCAACTGAGTTTCAGGGAAAGGTTACCACTGCAGAGTCTGGGTTTTTGAGAGTGTACCCCAGCTAGCAGCAGACATTTGGGAATGCTGAAAAGGTATGGCAGCATCCAGATGCAGGGAGGAGAGAGTAATTTAGAGCTCTGGAGAGGCAAGGCCAGCTTTAGTGAGACAGGCTTTAGAAAAAGAGAAACATACAATGCCAGTACCAAGCTGAGAACAGAGAGAAGCCAGCCAGTGCCTAGCCAGCAATAGCATGGTTTGTTTTTTTTAATATTACAAGCTAGAAGTAATTGCCCAAATCGTTAACCCTAGAATCTAAAAGCTTTATTTCTAAAGACTTGGACAAGTTACATAGAGCCATTCATGCAAGACTTGGTTAATTATCTGATGCTTCTCCAGAAGTTAGATTCTTTATCGAGGTGGAATCCACTCAGCATTTTCCATGTCAATGTTTGCATATATGCTGGAGTTACCTTTGTTCAGGTATTGTTTAGACAGTTGCCATTAGACCTCATGAAGGCAGCTTCTCAGACATTTCTAAGAGAGATATAAAAGACCCTGTGTATACTACTGTAAACAAATCCTTGACCATAATACTGCAATAAAACAGTTGGCTACACTTCATCTATAGAGGAAGTAGCTAGGCCCCAGGGAGTTAAAGGGTTTTTGTTCTAGTCTGTATCACTGTGTGGGTGGGTTACTACTCCACTGACAGCAGTAATAAGTGGCAGCATCTTCAGCCTCCACACTGCTGATTGTGAGAGAGTAAGAGGTCCCAGACCCACTGCCACTGAAGCGAGCTGGGACTCCAGAAGCCAGGTTGGATATTCTATAAATCCAGAGTTTGGGGGAGGCACCTGACTTCTGCTGGTACCAGTAAATGTTACTTACACTTGAGCTGGCACTGCAAGTCATAGTGACCTTCTCCCCCAGAGATGCAGCCATGATTGCTGGAGACTGGGTGAGCACAATTTCTCCACTGGACACTCTGACTATGGAAAAACAACAGAAGAGAAAGAGAGTGAAAGAGTTAGAGGGTGTTAGTAGATAGAGATACAAAGATAATTTCATACCATTCAATATTCAGAGGAAAGAAAGAGGTTTAGTTTATGAAACTTTCCTAGGAAAAAGAACCTTGTTTTCTGAACTCAAACTCCTACCCATCTCTACCTGTGACACTGATTAGCATGAAGCTCAAAATCTGCACATGAAAATCCATTGTGTTTTTGACCTTGGTCTCTAACTAAGTACTGCTCTTCCTATAAGTATTTCTTTTTAAAACAACTGTGAGATATTTGTGGTTTCTGAGGATGAACTATGCAAATAGCAAAATGTAGTCTTGGGAGTTCTCAGCTTATAAACTTATGTGGTCTGTTGACAAAAGCAAACCTGGTCTAGTTAGTTGTAGACACTATACATACAAGGAAGGAAATTTCTGTTTTTCTCTTCCTCTTTTGTGGTGCATATCTGTCATAAAATATTGTTCATTTATTTCTCTTAAGACCAGCTTCATTTGATACACTAAGCAAAGGATGTTCAATTGAGTAGTTTGAGGTTTATTTCTTCCACAAACTCTTTTATAAAGTTTTCAGAGAGCATTATCCGGTTCCTATCTTCCTTGAAGATGCTTAGTAGATATTGTACTCACTCATTCCAGTGTATTCAGAATATCTTGTTCACAATGCACTCAGAAAGCCAGCATCCATTTGTGTGATCTAAAGCTGAGGTGTGCTCAGAAATATATCTTTAATCATCAAGCACTGAAGCCACCCCTATGAGAATAGAAAAATATACTCTCAGATTTAAATGGATGAAAACACTGGTACTGATTAAAGCAACTAAATTAGTCGAGGATACTACCTAATGCGGGATTTCAGAGTGCATCATGAAGATGCCCTTATCTGAAATCCATCTAAGTATCTACCATCCTTTGTATGCACTCTGCTCTGTTATAGTTTAGTTCATGTCATACAATTATCTGGAAATATTTGAGCACACTTTTCATATAGATTACATTTGAATCATTAAAGAATCATACCTCCTGAATCTGATCATTTGTGTATTAGTTTGATCAAAGTTTTAATTTACCTTACAGTAAATTTCAATAATGTTCCTATAACTTCAAAGATAGCATAGCCATTAGGAAGCAAGTGTATGTCTGTAGATCTTCCATAAGAATTTCTTTCTCATTGTTCTCTTCATAAAAGACTGATTCCGTTGTGTTTCAAGAATCAGAAAAATAAATGAGAGACTGTGAATAGATACACATATTGAGAGATGTTGATCTAACAATTCTTAAATTAAAGGGAACTATTAAGTAACTTTTTCTGAGCACTCAGTTGTAAATGAATGGCTTCTTTTACTTCAAGGTATCCTATGGTCTCATCTTTCTTTGCATCCAGCAGTTCATAGCTAGTCATAAACTTGTTTATTTAGAATTAAAAGCTCTCCAATTATTGTCATGAAGATATTTTTATATATTACCATTAAGAGTACTAGATCATGCTTGGTGATATATATTTCAAATAACCCAGCACATTGGACAGTGAGGCTTGCTGTGCATAAAGAAAGGGATGCCTCCATTATTCAAATTTGGAAATTTGTTAGGATTCTCTAAAATCTCCAAATTTCAAAATATTATTTTGTCCCTATTGAGATAGGAAGATAAATAATATTTTTTAGATTTATTCATTTTACTCCATATTTGTAAGTTTTTTGTCTGCATGTATGTATGTGAATAGCATGTGTGCCTGGTACCCAAGGAAGTAAAAGGAGTGCTTCAGATATCCTAGTACTGGAGTTTTGAATGCTTGTGTCATGTGAATATCGGCAATTTAACTCTGGTCTTCTGCAAGAGAAACAGATGCTCTTAACTTATGAGACCTCTCTTCATGTCTCAGAAACATCCAATCTTACTTTCATACTGACTCAGTTTCTTCGAATAAGTCCTGATACTGTGACAACAACAGGTACTCAGTGGGAATGGATGATACTGAACCAGGATATCCTGTATGCACAAGCCAGAGTTCTAGGAAAGGCATGGTTCCCGCTTCTGGAAGCAGCAGGCTTCTTTCTTCATGATATTAAACAGAATATTTCCTGGTGTGGTCAGTGCCAAGACAATAGCCATTGAAATGGGCAGACCCTTGGAGATCTTGCATACCAAGTGGACCAAGAGCTTGGGAACTTTTAGTTTTCTAGTGGTAAGCTAATTGTAGCTCTAAGGCTGGTGCTAGTGCTGCCCTCTACTGTTAGGATGGCCAAAATGAAGACAGTATTAATGTCTACTTTGTAGTCTAGAGGGAAAAAACTACATTCACAGTGATTGATGAAGACCAGCTTCGCAAATGCCTTAGAGACAGATGGACTACCGCTCTGGTGGCAAGTAGCAAAGCTTTACTGATTTCTCCAGCTTATAAACATGGGGTATGACTTTGTAATTTTTGCTCAAGAAAAAAACATCTTTGCTTAGTTAAACTTAACACACAATATTATCATTCTTGGATTCATTTTCTCATAAGAACTACTTCAGAAGAAGGAACTGTTTATTAGCAGACTCAAGGACATTCTCCTCTCCGGATAAATATTAATGCTTAACTAGGAACAAGGAAAAACACTAGCTCACAGAAAGTTATATTAGAACATCCCTCACTTCCAGGAGGGACAGTCCCTAAACTTTCCCCTAGTTAACTGCTCTGACCCTTTCAGGGCAGAACCAAAGGGAAGCCATTGTTCTCCTCAAGTGATGAGTATTAAATAATACTTTGAGTAAGGAAAAACAAAAAAACAAACAAATAAAAAAGGCAAATAATGCCTTTAACAATCCTTGAGTATAGTAATTCTTTACTTCCAGAAGTTATAGACATAATGGAAAATAATGTTCATACAGTTAGACACATGCACACATGTACCACAGTTTATGTCATTATGAAATGAATAATCATTCATGAGATAATGCTAGATATAGCTATAAAAGTGTTTAAAGTATATGATTTTTCATGGGCACATTAAGTCTGTTTTCACAGACACTTCCTATTGTATTTTACAGTAAAGTTACAAATGACTAAAAAAGTTAGAACCTACCTATGACTTATGAATTCATTTAATATAAAGTCATAAGATAACAGATTGTAGAATAGCTGATATAGTTTTAGAAGGATGGCACACTGTGATGTGATCCTATGATCATGTGACTGCCTCTGAGTTACAGATTGTTCCTAGTACTCAGAATCAAGGGAGAGTGTTGATATCATGCACCACAGTATAGTAAATAGTAAGAACTTGAAATTTGAAATCAGGTTTTCATTGAAAATGAAATACTTGGGGTAGCAATCATAAATGAAAAATGTTGCTCAGCTAAACCACTACATGTACTATCAGTAAGATAATAACCATGAAATCCTACAGAGGACAGAAAGATACAGGTTGTTGTGTGATTAATATTGGTTTATTTTATTGAAAATAACATACGAGTTAAAGTAGCTTGCATACTATCTTCCTTCGAAGATATTTAAGGATGGATGAGTGAATATTATCTGTGAAGATGTAAGGCCCTGAGGATGAACTATTTAAGCCAGATGCCATCATGTATTTAATCGAGGCTCAATTCTATGTATTGAAAATGAGGTAAGGAAGAATAGAGTCATCCTGTATTTTCTACTCTTTTGTTCCACAGGCTTCCAGGCTCTGTATTGTCACAAGAAGAAGAATAGAAACAAAATATCTCTATTTAATGTCTGTAATTTCAACTCTAATTAAAAATGATCAGCCCTCCCTGAGATTCCTCACTTAGCATTGCTGCTATTTTTGGATTCTAAGATGGGAGACAAATGACAAATTGTGAAAAGGGAAATATGATACACAATAAGTGAAAGTGTTTCATATTTAAATATGGATATCTTTTGTTACTTTATTTTCAATTTTTGTCATATCTTTGGTCGTGAATTAGATGTTAGATTTATGTAGAAATTTTTAAATCATATTTTGAAATTATAATATAACTGCATAATTTTCCACTTCATTTTCTCCTTTTAAAACAAATCCATGTACACAGAATGCTCTTTCTCACAGTCATGGATTCCTGAGTTAAAGACCATTATAAATAAATGACAACTTGTCAAAATGCACACATTATGATATCATTAAGAGATCCAGCCATAAATTATCCAACCGCAAAAATATATCTACATCTGCAGCTCAGGTATCATTGCAGAGTGAGGAGAACTATTTAAGAACCAGAGAAACTAGAGACTGGCTCTAAGCTAATTTCTCCTAGAAATGTCAGAGAAGTTTCATCCATGAGGTCTAATGGCAGCTGCTTAAACAAGACTTGAAGAAGTATGACTACAGCATACATGTAAACAATGATGATGTGGGAAAAACTATGTATAACTGTGGAATTTCTGAGAGTAGGAGAAATAGCTTTATATGGAGTAGACTCCCAAGATAGTTTTCTAATATCAAGTGATCAGCAAAACTTCATTTATTCTCACTTCTGTGTTTCCCACTTTTCTTTTCTAAAAGGGTGCTAGGAATGGGAAAAAGGGGTTTTGTGTTTCTTCTCATGGCAGGTTCCCCAAAGGTCCCAGAGCTTCTCATTCTGCTATCTTTACACCTTATACAATCGGTCTGTTTTCCAGGTAAACCTATCTGAATGTGGAGACCTTTAATATAATACTCGCTATTGCTTCTGCTCTTGGATTCCCAATAGAACTTGATGATGATACAATATTGATGAATAGAATACACACTTTGAACACAGGACATGAAGAAATCAATTCAAAATGGAAAAATTGGCTTATGATAAATACTATTTGTGTATAAAACATGCTTTTTATGGTATAATAATACTTTATGAACCATGAAATCTACATGGTAATGAAAAGATTATTTACATGTAAACGTAGATCTTTCCAGGTATCTAGTATTTCTGTTTCTTTCTTGTTTATTTGGTTAGTGAAGGTTCTTTTAGATTTAGCAGAAGTCAATGGAGAAATACATGACTCAACAGAAACTGAATGCTTAGGTTGAAATGGGACATCTAACTTATGTCTCTATCCACAAGTATCAGAAACTGTCACACAATAGTTGAAGATGAAATGTAAAAGCCAGAAAATAGGAGAAGGGCTGTGAAATGCCATCTTCTGGACATGATGTGCCTACTGCAGTCATGAACTCATGGTAGCAGTGATTATCTGCAAGATAATGGGAGTCAAATTCATGGTATAGATAGCAAGTTTAGAACATAAAATACAGGAAATTATAGAATATCATGAACAACAGAAAGAAAAGTTTAAGACTTGGCAATATGTCTTAGAGGAAACATTAGAACTGAAGACACAAGAAATTATGGACCAAATTAAGAGACAAACAAATGAAAATGAACTCAAGTTTCAGGATTTAATACGTCAAAATAAGCAACAGAAAGAGGAGAATGATGGTTGGAGACAGTAGCTAGAACAGATACTAGAACAAAGGATGCAGCAGCTCACAGATCACTGAGCAGCAGAGAGAAAATAATGAGGATGGGAAGTCAGACTTGGAGAATAACCTTTTAAAATTAATAAAACATAATGAAATAGACAGCAGACTATCAGAATTGAAATATGAATCAAAAATCAAAATGTGGAGGCAGAACCTTGAACAAAGAATATGGGAAAAGGAAGAGTGACTAAAAGAGAGATAGGAAGCATTGACACAGACCTTAAGGGCAGAATTTAAATTTTCAATTAAGGAAACTGCTCAGGTAATGACAGAAAATATAATTAGAGAAAGCCAACCAAAGGTTATTAGAAGACAAACTTTAATCTATCCAGTTTATATACAATGTAGACCTCCAGATAATGATTATCCACGGGGTTTTAAAGAATTTGAAAGGCGACCTGTGGTTGTGTTAGATTTGATAAGATGTAAGTGTCACTAATTTTGTAATGCATTCACCATTTGTAAAACAAATCGTGACTTCTTGGGTTGTTAAAAACAGAATAATCACCCAAGACTGGAAGGATATGGAGAGAGCAATACTAAAACCTCCTGCAAACTTTCAATGGTTTGCATGGTGGAGAGACAAGGTGAGGGAAATAACAAAACAAAATAGAGCTGAGGTAGAGAGATTTCTACAGACCAAATGCTTGGTGAAGGCTGCTTTGCTGAGGTAAAGGTGCAGGCTGTATATGATGAAG
>NW_018392945.1:8662-9900 GCF_900095145.1 Mus pahari
AAAAAGGAAAAGGAAAAGAAAAAGCTGCCTCTTATAAGCAGGAATAGATAGAAGTGTGAATCAATTGTTTTAAAGATGGTTTGATAAAGTCTTCAGGAGACTCATATTCTTTAACGTGAACTCCATGGGAATTTTGAGTTAATAATGTGACATGACAAATTAGAAAGGCTTAAATAGGCTAAAATGCATGTGATTTTGAGTATTGTGGTTGTTTTATTGTTCCTCTGGGACAGAGGGTAAGCTACAGGTTTACCTGATTAACAGTTGAAGGATATGCTGATTTAAGGAAAGGGTTTGTCTTTGTGTTTTTGGAAAAGGATATTAAGGTATTTACACTTATAGAGTTATTAGAATTAGATTTGATAGAAGGAAACCCCCTGAAGAAGTAGAGTCCAGAGAATCAAAAAAAAAAGAAAGGTTATTTTGAGGATATTAAAGTTTTGTTTTGAGATTTATATATTACAGAATATACAGAATTGGTGTATATTCTGACTATTTCATAGTCAGACATGTTGAACTGTCCTGCCTGAATTCCTAATGTCTTGGGTTTTCATCTGGATCCAGTCAGGACACAGACATCAGAGAAAATCATTTGTGTGGCCTTCTTAAGTCTAACGAATTTCCCCCCCCCCCCAATTTCCCTACCTTTCCCCCTCTCTTCAAAAATATCTCAATGCCCATATTCAGCTTGAATAAGTTATGGAGAGTCTTTGTGCCAGTTCCCTAGGCTTTGGGGCTGGAGGTGGTAATTATAGACTGTCATTGATACTAAAAATTTTGAAGTACAAGGCTTAGACACAGTCTTTCTATTGCTGTTATTAGAAACAGATCTGAGAGGTATAAGCCTGTGAGTTGATGGCCAAATAGGAAATTCATGGCTCTAAGTTTATTGTTAGCTAGTCTTCAGTTATTTTAATCAGAAATGGCTGAGAATAGGTAACAGGACAGTATAGATTACTTTTGCATTCAAAAATGTCAGAAGTCCAGAGAATATGATGTTTGATGTTATTTATTCACTTGGTGTTGAGACTAGTCTGCTTTCCCTGTCTTGGGTTCAAAGAAACTGAGCATCTGTGAGTTAATCCAGTTGCAGCAAAACAGCCCCTAGGCAAGAATTGCCTCATTTCATCTACAGACATAAAACTGCCCTAAAGGGAAACAATTACAGGTTAGGAGAGCTTGATTGTGCCAAGACAGAATAGGCTAGTCCTTAGTATTCCTATTTCTCTAAGTCTGTC
>NW_018392945.1:11012-21027 GCF_900095145.1 Mus pahari
ACAACTGACTCTATGGGAGAAGTGCCTTTCAGGTTGTAAACACTCAGCCTGAATTGGAAAGGCTGATGCAAATCCCCCTCCTCAGAGGTCAAGGAAACACAGTGAAGAGGTGATAGGAAGATGTAAGAGGAAGAAAAGATGGGAGACAATAGAAAAACAAGGCCCTCTTAATCAACATGAGCAAAGCTCATATGAACTCACAGAGAATGAAGGAACATGCACAGGGCCTTCACAGGTCTCTACCATGTCCTCTGCATATGTATTATGGCTTCCACTCTTGTATTTATGGAATTGCTAAAGTGTGAAAACAAGTGGATCTTTGACTCTTATGTTTCCTCTTGGGGGTTTTCTTCGGTTGCATTGTCATATCAAATTTAAATGTGGTGGTTTTTGCATTTTATTCCATTATTATATATATATAAATGAATAAAGAAGTTTTTGTTTCCCGTCAAGTCTCTATATCAAACCAGAAATCCTGCCACTCTTACTTTGTGTATTATACTGAATTTACAGGGGGTGGAGATATGGCATAGCAGGTAAGAGCACTTGTTCTTCTATTGTACCCATGTTAAATTGCCTTCACTTCACCACATGGTGCCTTGCCATTTATAATTTACTTCATGGTGCCATCTATAACTTCACTTCAGGGGGATCTATCACCTGCTCTCCTCCATAAGTAGCAGACATAGATGTAGGCAAAATACCTATAAACATAAGATGAAAAATGAATTCTTTCAAATATGCTAATTATAATTTGGGTGACTATGTGTTTGTGCACACAAATTTTTGTGTGTAGGCCAGAGGATCACTGCACTATATTCCTACTCTCTTATTTTTTTATTTATAATTATTACTTATATCACAATGCTTCTTGTGATCTCTGGAATCCATTTCAGTCACACACACACACATACACACATACACACACACACACACACACACACACACAAAACCCTTTTATCTTCTCTAACTCTTTATACAACTCCTCAATGAAGGTTTTATGCATGAGGTCCATAAGGTAGCAGGTGAGGTTATAAAACTAATTAGCACATACTGGCCAGTTCATGAAAAAAGTGAGGACTACCTTAAATTCTGTGTAAAGCTACAGGGAGCAGGGAACACCAGTACCATAACACTGGGCTAAGGAAACAAGTTTTGGGACCTCAATATGAGATAGCTCATCTTTGATGACACCTGAGGTCTAGTGTCTGAATGAACACTAGAGGATTCCCTCTCTTATGTATCATATTTCAAGACCATCCCCTTCCCACATCTCCAAAGCCAGTCAATAGCTCTATTGTAAATTCCAATTTCTTTTTTAAAAACTAATTAGTGTTAGGGACACCTACAATAATATTTGTTTTACTATACGAATCCCAATTGAGGCTGTCACAAAGATGCCTCATGTTGAATGAATCTTATAGTTCATGAAGCTTAGAAACTTAGTTACATCTATGTTGCGAGTAATTAAAAAGAAAAAGGAAACAACAAACAAACAAGCAACCCAACACAAAACAAAACAAAGCAAACAAAGAAAACACCAAAACTATTGTGGTGCAGAGCAGCCTCTTGGGCTCCTTTGGCCAAGACTTTCCCTTGACCTTCAATGCCTGACTTCATTTGACATATTCTGTGTGCAGTTTGAGGAAACAGGAAAAGCAACTGTTAAATCCCAGCTCCACATTTCTGCAACTATGTGCTGTTTACCTGTCTGTCTGTCTATGGATGGATGGATGGATATATGTATATATGTATGTATATATGTATGTATGTATGTATGTATGTATGTATGTATGTATGTATCTATCTATCTATCTATCTATCTATCTATCTATCTATCTATCTATCTATCTATCTATCTATCTATCTATCTATTATTTACATCCCTGAACTATGTCCTTTTCAGGTCTACCCCTCACAGAATCCCTCCTCTACAACCAGATTCTCCTCTGAGTGGTGTTGCAAACTTGGGTATCATCCTACTCTGCTACAACCAGTCTCTAAAGATTAGGCATGCCCTCTCCAACTGCAGCCAGACACGTCAGCCTTGTTGGGGAATGAACACAGAGTCAGGCTATAGCTTTAGGGAAGAGTCTCCACTCCAGATGTTGGGTAACCTAGACAGAGATTAAGCTACATGTCTGTGTAATTTATATTATGACTTGAATCTCCAGGCTGCTGGTGGTGAGTATGAAATATGATAGATCCACTGCCTCTCAAAGAAAACAGAAAATAAGTACAAAAGCATCACCAACAGAACACAAGAGATGGAAGAAAGAACCTCAGAGGTAGATTATACAATATAATAAAATGATACATCAGTCAAAGGATATTGCCATATTGAAGCCATTTCTAACACAAAAGATCCAGGAAATTTGGGACATTATGAAAAGACAAATCCTAAGAATAATATGATGAGAGGGAAAAAAGACTCCCAGCTCAAAGGTCCAGAAAATATCTTCAACGAAATCATAAAAGGCTATTTCCCTAATTAAAAAAAAAATAGGCTCTAAATATACAATATGCTTACAGAACACCCTTGACAAAAATCACCAATAATAAAAGTTCTTTGTTGTAATTCTAACCAAGAAAAGGAAAGACTTGTATGACAAGAAATAGAGAAAGATATCCAAGAATAGAAATATCTCCCATGCTCATGGTTCAGTAGGATTAATATAGTGAAAATGGCCATCTTACCAAAAGTAATCTACAGATTCAATGCAATCACCACCCTAATTCCAACATATTTATAGACCTTGACAGGCAATTATCAACTTCATTTGGAAAAAACAAACAAACAAACAGGATAGCTAAAATAATACTAAGAAATAAAAGCACTTTTGGAAGTATCACCATCACTGACCTCAAGCTGTACTACACAAAAACAGTAATAAAAACTGCATGATTTTGGTATAGAAACAGACAGGTTAAACAGAAGAATCTAATTGAAGATGCTGAAATCAACCACCATGCCTATGATCACTTGATTTTTCACAAAGAAGGCAAAAGCATACAAAGGCAATAAGAAAGTATCTTGGACAAATGCTTCTGGCCTTAGTAGAGGTCCTCATGCTAAAGAATGAAAATAGATCTATAATTAATACCCCACACAAAACTCAAGTCTGAGTGGATCAAAGACCTCAACATATACCCAGATACATTGAATCCAGCAGAAGAAAACATGGCAAATAGCCATGAACACATTGGTACAGGAGACAGTTTCCTGAACAGAACATCAATGGTTCTGACTCAAAAATTGGCAAATGGGATCTAATGAAACGGAAAAGCTTCTGTGAGGTAAAGGACACTGTCAATAAGACAAAATAGCAACCTACAGATTTGGAAAGGATCTTTACTAACCCTACATATGACTGAGGGTTGATATGTAAAATATTTACAGAATTTAAGAAAGTATTCACCAACAAATCAAATTATGCAGTTTAAAATATGGGGTACATAGCTAAACATGGAATTCTCAACAGAGGACTCCCTAATGGACAAGAAACACTTAAATAAATGTTCAAAGTCTTTAGTCATCAGGTAAATGAAAATCAAAACAACTGTGAGATTCTATATTATATCCAACAGAGTAGCTAATTTCAAAACTCAAGCAGCAGCACATACTGACAATGATTTGGAGCTCTGGGAACACTTCTTCAAGGTCAAGTAGGCTTTATCCCAGGAATGCAGGGATGATTGGATTAATAGAAAGCCATCAAAGTAATCCACTAAATAAACAAACTCAAAGAAAAATAAACACAGGATCATCTCATTAAATGCTGAGAGCATTTGAGAAAATTCAACACCCTTCATGGTAAAATTCTTGGAAAGATCAGGAAAGATCAGAGGAGAAAGTGGGGAAAAGCCTCAAAGATATGGGCACAGGGGAATAATAGGTCCATTCTTATCCCCTAGTACAACGCTCAAATCTGAGTGGATCAAGGACCTCCACATAAGACCAGATACACTGAAACTAATAGGAGAGAGAGGGGGGAAGACCCTCTAGTACATTGGCACAGGGAAAAATTTCCTGAACAGAACACCAATGGTGTATGCTCTATGATCACTAATTGACAAATGGAACCTCATAAAATTGCAAACATTCTCTAAGGCAAAAGATACTGTCAATAGGACAAAACTGCAACTGACAGATTGAGAAATTATCTTCATCAGTCCCAGATCTGATAGAGTGCTAATATCCAATATATACAAAACACTCAAGAAATTATAACCCAGATAATCCTATAATCCTATTAAAAATCGAGTACAGAGCTAAGCAAAGAATTCTCAACTGAGGAAATTCGAAGAGCTTAGAAACACCTAAATGCTTGTTCAACATCCTTAGTTATCAGGGGAATGCAAATCAAAACAACCCTGAGATTCCACCTCACACCAGTCAGAATGGCTAAGATGAAAAGCTCAGGTGACAGCAGCTGCTGGGAAGGATGTAGAGAAAGAGGAACATTCCTCTATTGGTGGTGGGATTGCAATCTTATACAACCACTCTGGAAATCAGTCTGACAATTCCTCTGAACATTGGGCATAGTATTACTTAAGGATCCAGCTATACTACTCTGGGGCATATACGCAAAAGATGCTCCAACGTATAGCAAGAGCACATGCTCCACTGTGTTCTGATCAGTCTTATTTATAATAACCGCAAAATGAAAAGAACACAAATGATCTTCAACATAGGAATGGATAGAGAAAATATCTCTCAGGAAACAGCTATATCAGACTCCGGTCAGCATGAACTTCTTCACATCCACAATATGGACTGGGTTTGGTGTCTGTATGTGGGATGGATCCTCAGGTGGAACAATCTCTGGATGGCCTTTCCTTCGATCTCTGATACACACGTTGTCTTGTGCACTTGCTCCCGTGGGTATTTTGTTACCCAGTCTATGATGAACTTATCTTAACAACTTATATTCTTAAAGTATTCCAGATCATCATTTTACAGACTTCTGTATTTTCTCCCTTATTAATTTGTATTGGATATAAGCTTTCTACTGTGTTTTTATTTTGTACTAAGAATTGTTTTCATCTTTAAATAGGGAGGTTTTTCCTAGAATGTGGATAGGATATTGGAACAACACCTTAAGAATATATTACCTTGAGTCCTGTAATTCCAGTAAGAGGAAGCACAAAATAAACTATGTATTTCTCACTATATCCCTATGCCCTATAGCTCTGAATAAAAACTCTCTTACTGTTTATTCATTATAATAGTTAGAAATATCTATACTATTAAGAAGAGAGATTTACTTAACTGGCGGAATTAGAGGCAGGGCATACAAATTTATGTTGTCTCATCTATCAGTCTCTGTTGGCAAATCTTTGAAAATGTAACAACATGGTGATGAAATCTTGCAGGACTCTTCTCAGAAAAAGAAATCACATTACATCCTTAGCTACATAGTTTAGATATGACATTACCTTACATCATGAAATGAAGGAAGGTGTGTATTAGCCCTCATTAAATGGTTTTATTTCACCAATTAGTTTTTAATAAATCTAATGACATACGATTATAATTGGAAGAACTTGTGCAAATTGTTATCCCTAGATACTAAATTCTTAATATTCAAAGGCTTGGTTATGATGAATAGAGATATTTATACAAAGGTTGGTTGATTACCTGGTACTTCTCTAGAAGTCAAGTCTTATCTGAAACTGATAATGTAGGCTCTCTAATCCATTTTACCCACATTTCCCTACAAGTTCAATGTGGGATGATGATGCACTTAGATGTATATAGTATCTCTGTGGGTGCTTTTCTAGTCTGTTTCCCTGTCCATGTCTTCCTACAGGTTTCAATGAACACTGAATCCTCCTTTTCTGATTTTATATCTCGTAGGAGGGTTGATCGTTTTTCGTGTCTATAGAAAATCATAGAAAGAAAAGAAGATCCTGACAAATATTCTTCTAGAAAACATGATAGCAAGTGAGGAAAAGGAGAAGTGACTCGTTCTTTTACTGTTGCCTCATGACTCAAAATTTCTCAAGTGACCTTTCTAGATCACTATGTTTCTTGGTTGTTTTATAATGCTGTGGAGAGATACCATAATCACAAAAACTCTCATAAAGGAAAGCCTTTATTTGGAACTTGCTTAGAGTTTAGTTCATTATCTTCATATTGTGGAGCACAGTTCCACCAAGACAGACATGAGAGATGAGAGTGTGGAATCTGGATCAGCAAGTGACCAGAAAATAGAAACACTGGTCCTCCATTAGGCTTATAAGCCTCCAAGTCTAATGCAGCAACACACTTTAAAGCAAAATACCCTGTGTGGACTACTGCAATCAAACCACTGGCCACATTTTAGCTCTAGGAGGAAGTAGCTGTGCCCTATGGGGTTACAGTGTTTTTGTTCCAGTCTGTATCACTGTGTGAATGGGTAACCACTCCACTGCTGGCAGTAATAAGTGGCAGCATCTTCAGCCTCCACGCTGCTGATTGTGAGAGAGTAAGAGGTCCCAGACCCACTGCCACTGAAGCGAGCTGGGACTCCAGAAGCCAGGTTGGATGTTCTATAAATCAAGCGTTTGGGGGAAGATCCTGACTTCTGCTGATACCAGTGCAAGTAACTGGTACTTACACTTGAGCTTGCACTGCAGGTCATGATGACCTTCTCCCCTGGAGAGGCAGTCATGAATGCTGGTGACTGGGTTAGCACATTATCTCCTCTGGACATTATGACTAAAAAAAAAGCAACATAGAGAAAGACAGATTAGTAGAAATAGAGATAGAAAAATAATTTTATACCATCCAACATTCATATGTAAGAAAAAGAAAAAAATACATTTGAGACTCAAATTCCCCAGGAAAAAGAATTTTAGTTGCATTCTGAGCTCAAATTCCCTGCCTTCTGTTACCTGTGACACTGATTAGCAGGAAGCTGAAAATCTGCACCCGAAAATCCATTGTGCATTTGAATTTTGATCCTTGGCTAATTACTGCTATTCTCACAAGTACTTCCCTTTAAAAGAACTGTGAGATATTTGTGGTTACTGAAGATGAAATATGCAAATGCCAGATATAGTCTAGGCAGTTCTTGGCTTATAACTTGGTCTGTTTACTAAGGCAACTCAGGTTAAACTGGAAAATATCTAATTATTTGTAGTCACTATACTGATAAAGAAGCAAATTTCTGTTTTCTCATTCTTCATTTTTAGGAGGAAAAGCCTTGTCCTATAGTATTATCCATATGTTTTCCCTAGAGACAAGATTTATTTGATCCACTAAACAAGGGATTTTCAATTGAGTATTTTGAGGGGTATTTCTCCCAGGATAAAGTAGTATCAAGAATGACTGTTTATAATGATCACAAAAAAGAATGATCTGTTTCTTGTTTTCCTGAATATTGCATATTAGTCACCTCACTTACTCATTCTAATCTGTTCAGATGATCATTCCCACAAAGCTAAACGAAAAACATCCAGATGTGCTCAGAGACATTTCTGCAATTGTCAAGCACAGACACCATCCCTAGAAGGATAGCAAAGATAACTTCCCAATGAATCCATGGAAGCAATGGTTCTGCTGGATTTAAGAGAAAATGGACTGGAGATTCATGAAGATGCAGTCATATAAAACTACTCTGAATTATCACCGTTCTTGGTATGCACTGTGCTCTGAAAATGTTTAGTTCTTTTTATTATCTGAGAATATCTGAGAGTGCTTTTCAAATAAATTACATTTTATTTGTTAAAGATTGACTGCACCAACTCTGCAAATTCAAGTCTAAGTTTGATCAAAAGTTTTACTTACAGCAAAGACTGAGGGAATGGGGGAGGACTTGAATGAGTGGGTACTGGGAGGAAAAGGAGGGCTGATATAGTGTTGTAAAGTAAATAAAACAATTTTATTAAAAATAGTTTTAATTTACCTTAGATAAAGTTTCAGTTATCTTCCTATAACTTTAAAATTAGCATAGCCATGATGAAACATGGCTATATCTCTAGATCTTTCTTTAAAATGATTTCTCATTCATTCCTTCATGAAAGACTTCTTCCATTTTTTTATCAACTATTATGAAAAACAACTGGGAGACTCTATGACTAGTTAGATATATTGAGAGATAAGTGTCCTAAGAATTGTTTAATTCAAGTTAATGATTAAGTATGCCTTTCTGAGCCCATGATTCTAACTAAATGGCCACTCTTTCTTTCTGAATAACAAATATTTTCATCTTTCATTTTTAGTAGTTTTATTCTGGGTACTTCTGAACGAAAAATCTTCCATTATTTTTTTTGTGAATATGGGTTTTATATTTCAGAAGTTAAGGATACTAAATCGTCCTTGGTGCTATATAATACAAATAAATCAGCACAACATTCCATGAACCTCATTATGGATAAAGAAAAGGATGTCTATGTCACCATTACACTAAATCTGAAATTAGTGTTGCATTCTCAGGAAACCTCAAAAAAATATTTTTGCCTCTATTCTCTTGAGATAGATGGATATCTAATTTTTTTTATGTATTTATTTTATTCTATGTTTGTGAGTAGTTTGCCTGCATGAATGTATGTGTATAACATGCATTTTTGATACCCAAGGAAGTCAGAAGAGGGCTTCATATACACCAGTACTTGAGTAATGAATGACTATAGGCCATCATGTCAATACACCAACTGGGTCCAGGTGTTCCACAAAAGCAACAAATGCTTTTAAATGCTAAGAAATCTCCTGAAACCCCAAAACATCAAATATTAAATTCTGACTAACTCAGTTTCATCTAAGAACATTTAGTATTATGAATACAATGACTATTATTAAAAACAGGCACAGATTGGAGTTCTCCTTGTGTGGATCATGAGCTCAAGGACTTCTTTATTCCTTTCTTTTTAAAAGTTTTGAATTAATTATGGTTTTTTTTGTTTTGTTTTGTTTTGTTTTTTTGTTTTTTTGTTTTTGTTTTTTTTTTTTTTACTTTGCATCTGGTTCAATGCCCCCTCCTGCTCCCCTTCCCACAAAATTTTCACCACTACACTTTGCCTACTCCCCTAAGCAGGTAGAGACCCTCTATGTATTTCACCCACCCTGGCACTTCAAGACTCTGCCAGCCTATGCAATAAAGACCAGTTATTAGAACATCTCCCATGTACAGACAACAACTTTTGACATAGCCCAGCTCCAGTTGAGGTTCCATCTCATACTTATCAGAATGGCTAAGATTAAAAACTCCAGAGATATAAAATGTTGGTTAGGATATGGAGCAAGGTAAACACTTCTTCATTGCTGTTGGTCATTCAAACTTGTACAAACATATTGGAAATTGATTTGGCATTTTCTCAGAAAGCTAGCAGTAGTTCTACTTCAAGAATGAGCTATACCACACCTGGGTCTATGCCCAGAGGATGATCTAACATCTCACAAAGATGCTCAACCATGTTCATAGCAGCTTTATTCATAATAGCCAGAAACTGGAAACACCCTAGCTGTCATTCACCTGAAGAATGAATAAAGGAAATGTACATGTACACAATGGAACACTATTCAGCTACTAAAAACCAAGACATTATGAATTTTTCAGGCAAATGGATGGAACTTGAAAATATCATCATGAGTGAGGTAACTCTGTCCTAAAAGTGCATGTATGATATGCACTCACTTATAAGTGGATATTAACCATAAAATACAGGTTCCATGTTACACTCCACAGACCAAAAAATCAAAACAGTAAGGAAGGCCCAAACAAGGAATATTGAATCTTAATTCAGGGGGAGAAAAATATAGTCATAAAATGCAGATAGATGGAGGGAACTAGGAGGGGGATGGGGAATGTGTATTCGGAATCATATATGAGGAAAGACAGAAGAGATGGTTTTAATGGCCATGAAAATGAATTGAAACCTACAACTGACAGAGGTGAGAAGGTAGGGAACATCCCCAAGACTATACATAGAACTGGAATAATGGAGGTGCCCAATAATCAATGGGGGTGATCTTAGTTGTGGCTTATTATATTGGGATATAAAACTTGGAAAGGGTACCTCCTTTTTTTTT
>NW_018392945.1:22002-50725 GCF_900095145.1 Mus pahari
TGACTGGTGTGAGATGGAATCTCAGGGTTGTTTTGATTTGCATTTCCCTGATGGCTAAGGATGTTGAACATTTTTTCAGGTGTTTCTCAACTTTGACTTTGACTTCTGGGAGTCCCTCACCTCCTGGCTCTCTGGTACATTCTGGAGGGTCCACCAAATATCCTTCCTGTCAGGGTTACCTGTTTCCATTCTTTGTGCTGATCCTCAAAGTTTCAGTCCTTTTTTCCCTACTCAATATCAGATCATATTCCCCTTAACCCCCTACCCCCTTTCCCTTCCATGTCCCTACCTTCCCCCTTGTAGTTGCTTTCTCCTCAGTCACCAGTGTGACTGAGGCATCCTTATATGGGCCCTTCAGCTTGTTGACTTTTTTGATTTCTGTTGACTGTATCTTCGGTATTCTGTACTTTATAATAAATGTGGGCTAATATCCAATTATTAGTGAGTACATACCATGCATGTTCCTTTGGGTCTGAGTTACCTCACTCAGGATGATATTTTCTAGTGCCATCCATTTGCCTGCAAAACTTAGGATGTCCTCATTCTTAACACCTAAGTAGTATTCCACTTTGTATATGAACCATATCTTCTGTATCCATTCTTCTCTCATGGGACATCTAAGTTGTTTCCACCTTCTGGCTTTCACGACTTCTTGATTTCTTTTTTTAATTTCTTTTTTATTAGTTATTTACCTTATTTACATTTCAAATGTTGTCCCTTTTCCTGGTTTCCTCTCTGAAAACACCCTATCCCCCACTCCCTGATCACCAACCAATCCACTCCTGTTTCCTGGCCCTGGCATCTTCTATACTGGAGCATAGAGGCATCCTTCACAGGACCAAGAAACTCTCCTCCTATTGATAACCAACTAGGCTATCCTATACTACATATGCAGCTGAAGGCATGATTCCTACATGTGTACTCTTTAGTTGGTGATTTAGTCCCAGGGAGCTCTGGGGGTACTGGTAAGCTCATATTGTTGTTCTTCCTATGGGGCTGCTAACCCCTTCAGCCCCTTGAGTCCTTTCTCTAGCTGCTTCATTGGGGATCCTGTACTCAGTCCAATGGTAAGCTATGAGGATTTACTTCTGTATTTTTCAGGCACTGGTGGAGCCTCTCAAAAAAAAAAAAAAAAAAAAAAAAAACAGCTTTATCATGTTTCTGTCACCAAGCACTTCTTGGCATCCACAAAAGTTGATAGGTTTGATGACTGTATATGGGATGTATCCCCAGGTGGGACAGTCTCTGGATGGTCATTCCTTCAGTCTCTGCTACACAGGTTGTCTCTGTAACTCCTTCCATTGGTATTTTGTTCCCCCTTCTAAGAAGGATCAAAGTATCCATACTTTGATCTTCCTTATTCTTGAGTTTCATGTGGTTTGTGAATTGTATCCTGGGCATTTCGGATTTTGGCTAATAGCCACTTATCAGTGAGTGCATACCATGTGTATTCTTTTGTGATTGGGTTACCTCATTCAGGATGATATTTTCTAGTTCCATCCATTTTCCTAAGAATTTCAGAAATTCATTCGTTTTAATAGCTGATTAATACTAAATGGTATACATGTTCCACATTTTCTGTAGTTATTCCTCTGTTGAAAGAAATCTGGCTTTTTCCTAGCTTCTGGCTATTATAAATAAGGCTGCGATAAGCATAGTGGAGCAGGTGTCCTTATTGCATGTTCTAGCATTTCCTGAGTATATGCCCAGGAGTGGTCTTAGTGGGTCCTCAGGTAGTACTATGTGCAATTTTCTGAGAAACCACCAAACTGATTTCCAGAGCGGTTGTACCAGCTTGAAATCCCACCAGAAATGCATAAAACCGGATAACTGAAACTAATAGAAGAGAAAGTGAGGAAGAGCCTCAAACACATTGGCACAGGGGAAAAGTTCCTGAACAGAACACCAATGGCTTATGCTCTAAGATCAAGAATTGACAAATGGGACATCATAAAATTGCAAAGCTTCTGTAAGGCAAAGCACATTCAATAGGACAAAACAGCAACCAACATATTGGGAAAAGAACTTTACAAATCCTACATCTGATACAAGGCTAATATCCAATATACACAAAGAACTCAAGAAGTTAGACTCTAGAGAACCAAATAACCCTATTAAAAACTGGATAGAGAGCTTAATAGAGAATTCTTAACTGAGGAATACCAAATGTTTGAGAATCACCTAAAGAAATGTTCAACTTCCTCAATCATCAGGGAAATGCACATCAAAACAACCCTACAATTTCATCTCACACAAGTCAGAATGGCTAAAATAAAAAATGTAGGTGACACAGATGCTGGTGAGGTTGTAGAAAAAGAGGAAATTCTTGTTTTCTAATCTTATGCAATTACAGCTCTAGGGCCCATGATATTGACTGAATAGAAGTATGATTATGAGCATCCACTTCTATATTTATCAGTCACTGGCAGAGCCTCTCAGGAGGCAGCTATATCAGGCTCATGTCAGCAAGCTCTTGTTAGCATCTGCCATAATGTCTGGGTTTGGAGGTTGTTTATGGGATGGATCCCCAAGTGAGGCAGTCTCTGGATGGTAATTCCTTCAGTCGCTGCTCTGAAATTTGTCTATGTAACTCCTTCTATGGCTATTTTGTTCCCACTTCTAAGAAGGATTCTGAGCTTCTGGGCTAATATCCAATTATCAGTGAGTGCAGTACCAGCATGGGTCTAAATCATCAATCAAAGAAAACATGTGGTGGGACTCATGGCTCTTGCTGCATATGAATCTGAGGATGGCCTAGTTGGTCATCAATGGGAGGAGAGGCCCTGGGTCCTGTGAAGGTTCTATGCCCCAGTATAGGGGACTGCCAGTGCCAGGAATGGGAGTGGGTAGGTTGGGGAGCAGGGGGAAGGTGAGGGTGTAGACGGTATGGGACTTTTGGAGGGGAAACTAGGAAAGGGGATAATATTTGAAATGTAAATAGAGAAAATATCTAATAAAAAATGTGAGAAAAAAAAGGAATGTGATTGTGCTGCCATCTATTGTTAAGATAGTCAAAGTGAAGGCAGGGTTGCATAATATCCATATTGGAGTCTAGAGGAAATACTACATTTACAGTGCTGCATGCCAAGTAGTAGTATGCTTAGAACAAAAAGGTACAATGACAAATGTGGCGATTCTTTATTTCCAGTGGTTACAAACATGAATAAAATAGTGTTCACACAGAAACATTCACACTTACACCACGTTTCATGACTTCATGAAATGAAAATGCAGAGATATTAACTATTCTCTGAGATACAGTGAGATTACAAATGATACATTAATATAGAATTTACTTATGGTAATGATGGTATAAAGTCATTTAATATAAAGCCATAAAATAACAAACTATAGAATATCTAATGATGTTTTAAAATGATGGCACATTAAGATGAGATCGTGTGATCATGTGGCTGCTTTAGATTGTTGTCACTGCTCAGAATCAAGGAAGAGTAGTCAAGGAAGAGTAGTGATACCACACACAATGGTATAGTAAATGTTAAATACTTGCAATTTGAATTCAGGTTTCCATTTTTAAAAATGCAATAATTTGGTAGCCTTATAAATGGAAAATGTTACTTATCTTAACTACCAAATATACTATTAGTGAGTTAAGAAACATTATATTGAATATCTCTATAATTTCAATACCATCTGAATGGTATAGGCCTCACTGAGATTCCCCACCTGGCATAGCTTCTATTTTTCAATTCTTCGAGGAGAGACAGATTGCCAAAAGTGGATTATGGATCACAATCAATGCTTTTTTTTCTTATTGAAATATTTAACTCTTTCTTTATTTTGGTAAGTTTGGTTATCTCTTTGGTCTTGAATTAGATGGAATAATTAGGTTGAGGTAATTTATAGTCATTTTCTTATCTTTTAAAAATTATAAAATAGCCACATACATTTTCCACTTTTTGCCAATTCTTTTTCCTCCATTCATAAAAATCCACATACACTCCCTGCTCTTTCTCAGATTTATGGATTCTTATTACCTCTATTCATACATAAATAGAGACAGTTTGCTCAATTCATATGGTTTAAATATGTAATATGCAACTTCTCTTTGCAACAGATGGAAATTATTCAAGAAAATCCTCCACAAATAATCAAAATGCAGATATTAGGAGATTATCTGGTGACCAGTCTTAAATTATCCAACTACAACACACTTTCTGGACTTAGTGCCCAGAAATCATTGTGGAGTGGGTAGAATATTTTAAGAGCCAGGGAAACTGCAGATTTGCTCTAAGATAATGTGATGGTTTGTATATGCTCAGCCCTGATTTTAGCACTATTATAAGGTGTGGCCTTATTGGAGTAGGTGGGTCATTGTGGTTATGGATTTAAGACCTTCATCTTAGATGCCTGGAAACCAGTATTCTGCTAGAAGCCTTCAAATGAAGATGTAGAACTCTCAGCTCCTCTCAAACCATGCCTGTCTGGATACTGCCATGTTCCCACCTTGATGATAATAGACTGAACCTTAGAATCTGTAAGCCAGCCCCAATTAAATGTTTTCCTTATAAGACTTGCCTTGGTCTTGATGTCTGTTAAGAGAAATAAAACCATAAAGCAGACTGTGTCTCCTAGAAATACCAAAGGAGCAGCATCCAAATGGTCTAATGGCTGATGCATAAACAAGACATGAACAAGGATGACACCTGCATACATGTAAACATTGACTTGAGAATTCTTCAGTGTATTCCAACCTAGAGAAAGAATTATGATATAAACGTGGAAATTCTGAGAGTAGGAGAAATAGCACTCTTAACTAGAATAGAACCCCTGGATGATCAGTAAAGCAGGATTGTATTCAAACTCTGTGCTTTTGACTTTAGTTTACCTCAAAGAACACTAGTAATAGGGAAAGTGCTTTTCTGAGTTTCTTCTGATGGAAGGTTCCCGTGACTCCTGCAACTCCTTATCTTGCTATGGATGTACCCTGATATAATCTGTCTTCCAGGTAAAATGATCTGAATATGGAAACATCAAAATAATACAGGCTATTACAGCTGATCTTAGATTCCCAATAAAATTTGATATTAGGACTGTATTGATGGATGGAAGACACATTTTGGGCACAGAACATGACAGAATCAAGTTACTATGGACAAAGTACCTTCTAATAAGAGACTAAAGATGGATAAATCAACCATTTTATGGTGTGACATTTTATAAAACAAGAAGACTCTCTGGTAATGGGAAAATTATGTAAACATACAAATGTCCAGGCATTTGGTTTCTCTATTTCTTGTCTTTTGTTTATTGAAGCTTGTTTTTCAATTAATCAGAAGTCAATGGAGAAATGACTAGTCAGAATGATGACACAATCAGACCTGAATGCTTAGGTTAATATGGGACATCTAAATTGCATGGATATAAAAAGTATGAGAGGGAGGAAGTGAGGATATACATGATAATAATTTGAGTGAAACTCAAAAATATAGAAAATTTTAAAAATAAGCTTTCATCCGAATGCACAGGTTGACTCTAAATTATTGGTCTCTTCCACTCACCTTCTTCACTACAAGAAAAATAAAAACACATCAACAATTAATATTTAATAAAAACCTGTTTACCCCTCAATATAGTTCTAGGTTTTCTTTGTCTCTTTCCTAGTTTGGACTTACATTATCTGTGGCAGAAACCTCTGTGTCCCTTTTGTTTCTCAAGTCCCCTTTCAGTATGTTTGTCACTGTTTTCACTCTGTATTTTTCCTCTTTGATTTTACACTTTTCATTTTTTCTGTTTATCTTTAAACTAGTATTTATAGTAATTACATTATTGTTCTACACGTGTTTCTAAGTTTTGGGTTGTGGCAATAGGTGTTTATGCTTCCTATTTAAGCCCCTTTGAGAACTCTAATCATTTCTCTGAAATTGGTCCCTTTTCGATGTCAGCAAAGTTGTGAAAAGAGACAGTCCTAATACATATGGTCTTCAGAAATGGCAGATAAACATGACGCAGAACACTTCTGAGAAAACACCTTTGTAGATTCTTTAGGATAAACAATCACACTTGCTTCCTTTTCCCAAGCACTAAGTAGCTATACAGGGATGGCTCAGCTGTAAGGTTGCTTATGATCCCACAGTGAGCAGTTGATGTTAATTATGTTCAAACCTGAGAACTTAAGAATGAATTGGGGCAGCAATCTCATCAATATACTCAAGAAATAAAACACTGGAAATAAAAATTGGCAAATGGTGACTCTCTTTGGTCTCTTAGGTGAATTTTACACAAATTCTTATTTGATAAAAAACAAATGCCTCATTCACAGAACCGAATGACTAATCTTCCTTTTCAATTTGGGTGTCAAATGTCAAGGAAATACAGAGGTAAGAAAGATTCATGCATAGTTGTTAAGATAGCATAGTCAAGATCAAAACATCATGAGACCATTAAAAAATTAGGGCAGAATAAATGCTCCAGAACTATGTTCAGTTTTGTATTTCTGAAAATGGAAGGCAAATCTCACATGGATCTCTAGATCTCAATTACTAGGCTCCTGTTACTGACCCTCAACTTAGTTCCACTAAGTTCAAAAACAATCATTCTGCTACTTTATTACTCACCAACCTTCAATGGCACAAAATTTAAAAAAAAAAAAAAGATTTATTTATTTATTATATGTAAGTACATTGCAGCTGTCTTCAGACACTCCAGAAGAGGGTGTCAGATCTTGTTACGGATGGTTATGAGCCACCATGTGGTTGCTGGGATTTGAACTCCGGACCTTTGGAAGAACAGTCAGGTGCTCTTACCCACTGAGCCATCTCACCAGCCCAATAGCACAAAATTTAATTGAATAGATTTACATGAAACAATCAAATAAAAAGAATTTATAAGAATATACTGCCTTATGAATTAGAGGTAAAGGGAATTTGATGCTGATTATTAGCAATCTTGGATTATCATTAGATTATACCATAAACAGAACACATATGAATTTAATTAATATGTAGCATTATTTTAATAGGTAAACATGGAGTAAAACATATATATATATATATATATATATATATATATATATATATATATATATATCCCAGACTTTGTAGTCCCCCAGAACTTAGCACAATTGAGGCTATCAGCACTCAGTCCTAAGTGGGAAATGTGAAGCATATCCCTCTCCTTAGAGCTCCAAGAACCCCAGTAAAGAGGCGACAGAAGGAAGTAAGAGGCAGAAAAGATGGAAACACCAAGAAAACAAGGCCCTCTTAATTGACTTGAACAAAGCTCATATGAGCCCACAGAGAATGAAGGAACATGCACAGGGCCTTCACAGGTCTCTACCACGTCCTCTGCATGTATATTATGGCTTCCACTTTCATATAGTTAATGAGATTCCTAAAGTATGCAAATAAATGTGTCCCCAATTCTTGTGTTCTTTTGGATTGCTCTGTTCAATTTCAATGTGTTTAGTGATAATGGTGCAGAACAGTATCATACACTGAAAATAATCTTCCTCAGCCAAGTAGAGAGGGTTTTCAGAATTGTCTATTTCATAAATCCTTCCTATTTCTCTGATTTCCATAAATTGAACCCTAAAGAATATGATACAGAAAAGAGGAAAGCTGAGGGGAGATATAGGGCTAAGAATATTACTCTTCATTCTATTTGGAGACAATTGATCCAGGGTGAGTTCTGGAAAATTTGGGAGTTTATATTATATTAATCCATGTTCCAGAATTGGAGGAGGAGGCATATTCTCTCATTTTGTTTTATGTCCATGGTTGTTTTGCTTGGATAAATTACTATGCATGGTATTCATAGCACAAGGAAGCCAAAGGAGGTGTTATAAGTTGAGTATTCTGGAACTGGAGTTACAGAGGGTTGTGAGTTTCCATGTGAGTTGTGGTAGCTGAATTCAGGGCCTCTGAAAAAACAACCAGTGCTCTTAATAGCTGACCATCTCTCTAGCCCTGGAGGAAGATAATTTGTAAAGTCACCAGTATCACTACTAGCCCCACATATGAAGGAACTGTGGACAATATTAGTAAATGGCAGAAAAGAGGTTTTGAACAGAAATAAAAACTCCAAACCAGAAATACATTGCAGTCTATTGAGTGGTTTAGTAAAAATAAAACCTGTAAATTTTCCAAAGGTGGTTCAACAAATGACATGCACTTATAAAAGAAAAATCACTATAGGGATTTTCAAATGGCTAGGTTGGTTAAGTGCAGTTGGTAAAAGACAGTCTCCTACCCCCCATGACTTATTTGGTAGAATCAGTGAACTGACATCCTCCTGCTAGCAGTGCTATAAGTAAAGAAACGTTTGAGAGTAAGAGTTCAAGTTGCAAACAGTTGTTCTCCTCATGATCCTCGTCTAAAGGAGCAAATGAAATAACACCAGTACCTATATCTATTGCAATGCTGAAAATATATAGAAGTATCTTTTATAGTAAGGTCAGCCATTGGCAGAAATAATCAGCAGCAAATTTTTCAATATTCTCATCTAGTATGGGAGACCCAGGCACAACAAAATTGAATTACTAAGAAAAATTAGCCCTTCCCAGGTCCTAATTATTTGTGTTGGTCCACTACCCTCACTTGGAACTTTTTGTTAGTCTTGTAGTACCCTATCCAGGAGTCAATCAGTGTCTGGTCACAGTACAGCCATGAAGACTCCCTTCCTGTTTCTGCTGTTCTTGCTGTTTTGAATCCCAGGTATGGAGGGATGACTAGGGTTATTCTTTAACCATTTGTAATCATGATTTGGAAATTCAGAGAAATCATTCTTGTCTTGATTAAACATGTATATTATTTATATGATTCCAATTACAGGCATAATATTTGGCATCCAGTTGACCCAATCCCCTTCCTACTCATCTGCATATGTAGAAGACGGAGTTACCATTACTTGCATGACAAGTGAGGAGATTACTATATCATTAGCCTTATATCAGCAGAAACCAGGGAATGTTCCTAAACTCCTGGTACACCATACACTCAAGTTGAAATCAAGGGTTCCTTCAAGGTTCAGAAGATGTGAATCATTTTGTAGTTTCATATTCTTTTCCATTTTAAATCTGGCCTCATAGAAGGACACCTTTAGAAATAAAAATCAATAGTAATAAAATAGGGTTGGTGTTCTCTCAAATGAAAGAAAAAAGTTGTACATTAGGTGAGTTGCAGTTTTGTCTAAGGCTCCCTGTTCTGTGAATTTTCATTGTATTCTGTGATTATGAAATAATGGAAAATTTTCTTTAAGAATATAAGATTGTGTTGTTCAGGCTACATAGGGATGGAATAAATGTCATTTAGTCTACTTTTCTAATAATGAAGGTAAAACTGCCATGGAATAATTGTGTGTTGGGTGAGTTCTTTTGTAGGTGTGTATAAACATTTATTCCAGTTTATAGTGAGACCAACAATCATAAGCTACCAAGAGAAAACTTATTTTGAACTTTGTTTTTTATTTACTTATTTACTTATGTATATGTCTGTATACCATGTGAATATGCCAATGCCCTGAGAGCATTTGTTTTTGTAGTGTTCCATGTAGATATATACCAGTTGATTTGCAATGAGGTAAGGCCTCTCTAGCTAGGGTTTAAGATACTATCTCACTACACCATAAATGAAGCCAATAGTGTTAGTAAATACTGAGATTGTCTAATATGCCTTGGTACATGCTTGATTAAGAACCCTTGTTTCATAAATGTGATGAATCTTTTCTTTGGACAGTTTTGTTTTGTACCCACTATAGACAGCCAAGATAACAGAATACTAGATTAAGGCATTGCTCATTTTCATATCTATAATATAACAATTATGCTATTTAGCATATATGGTGTGTATATGTATGTGCATTGATTATGTATGCTTATATGTGAACAAATCATTTGTGTGTGCGTGTGTGTGTGTGTGTGTGTGTGTGTGTGTGTGTGTGTGTGTGTAATTATAAATTTCTAGGAAAAGAATTTCAGGAGAAGAATTGGTTTTTCCTGGATAAAGAAATTCCCAGCACATTCATAGAAGGATATAATTTTCTGTTATCTTTTAGGCATCTTGTATGAGAGGGAGACTCAAGAAATCCTTTATCCCTTTTTCAGTCTCCTGTGAGGTAAATAGGAACAAAGACCACAGAAATGAAATAAAAATTTCCTTTGTTTTGAGAGGTTTATTCAACTCAAGGCAGTCTGTTGGCCTTCTGGGGAGGCAACAGTATTAACTGTAAGAAATATGAAATCCCTAAGGGCCACTATGCAAAACAGACTATGTTAGAACTGAAAGTATGTCAGTATTAAGAAGACACCTTCTGACAGGCAGTGGTGGCACACACCTTTAATCCCAGCACTTGGAGGCAGAAGCAGGTAGATTTCTGAGTTCAAGGCCAGCCTGGTCTACAGAGTGAGTTCCAGGACAGCCAGGGCTATACAGAGAAACCCTGTCTCGAAAAAACAAGAAAAAAAAATAGCTGTGAAGAAGAATAGCTGACATTTTATAACCCTAAACTCATCTTTTTTTTTTACCCAGACATTTGTGGGCTGAGCTTTATTCAGAAATATACTGCCAAATATTCTGGCACACCAGAAAGACCTAGGTAAAGAGAAACACTCGAGATGGGTTGTCCTTGTGTGCTGTTTTATAATTAACTTTATTGCCTCATAGGTGAGCTAAGGAAGTCAACAGAGTTGTGATTTTCATTCCACAAATGGATTCAAAAAGAGTATCTTGGTTTCTAAATCGTCTAAATAGCAGAACAAGGGGAAAACACCGGTGCATACTTAAAAGAATCCTTCCAGATGGTCATTATTCTAGTAGTGAATAAAGTATAGATGCCAGGACAAAGTGTCAAATCTATTGCCATGTTTATGACATAGAATTGTAAGATCAATACAAAGAACTCTTAGACATACAGGATGGTGATATGAATAAGTCATACTTGCTTACTATGTTCAAGTACTATGGTTTCTTTAGGTTAACATGGATATTAAATTATTCAAATCTCATATTACCAGAATTTATTAGAAACTAAAGGTTATGTTCAAATGGAAAAAGTCTTTCAAAAGAATAGATGTTTTCAATTTCAAAAGGAATCCTGTAATTTATTTCTGTTTTCATCTTTTATGTAGGTATGGCCCTAGAATTTTGGGCACCTGTTTGCTAGACATCATTCTGTAGGTGATAAAAAGTGTAATACAACAGTACAAAATCTTAACTATTTTCATTTAGATTTTATGTCACATTGAAAGTTCCTTGGTTATTTTTGTGCATAATTATTTATTGAACATATCATATAGACAAGTTTTCGGCATTCCTTTAATTATATTTCATAAGATAAGGTTTCTTTATAAAGAAAAGAAAATGAGTTCATTCTGAAAAGTTTTTGGATGTATTTCAAATAATCCATCATAACTTCAATCTAATATCCCCCTTGGTAGAATGTGTATCCTAATATTAATTTTTGGAATTGAATCTTTTTGGTACCTTCTTCTTAACCATATGAAACTCTAGTACATGAGCAGGAATAGGTAATTTCAAAAAATCAAGCAGCAGCACATACTGACAATGATTTGGAGCAATGGGAACACTCCTTCAAGATCAAGTAGGCTTTACCCCAAGAATGCAGGGATGATTAGATATATGGAAAACCATCAACATAATCCACTAAATAAACAAACTCAAGGAGAGAAGAAGAAAAAAGCACAGGATCCTCTCATTAGATGCTTAGAGCATTTGAGAAAATTCAATAGCCCTTCATGGAAAAAGTCTTGGAAAGATCAGGAATTCAAGGCCCATACATAAACATAGTCAAACCAGTCCCAAACCAGTAACAAGCATCAAACTAAAAGGAGAAAATCTTGAAGCAATCCCATGAAAATCAGGGTTTAAACAAGGCTGGCTACACTCTCCCTTTCTATTCAATATAGTACTCAAAATCCTAGCCAGAGCAGTTAGACAACAAAAGGAAGTCAAAGGGATGCAAGTTGGAAAGGAAAAAGTCAAAATAGCACTATTTGCATTTGATATGATAGTATACTTAAGTGACCTCAAAAATTCCACCAGAGAACGCCTTAACCAGATAAACCACTTCATCAAAGTGGCTAGATATAAAATTAACTCAAATAAATCAGTAGTCTTCAATGACTAAAAGGATAAACAGTCTGAGAATGAAATTTGGGAAACAACACCCTTCACAATAGTCACAAATAATATTACATACCTTGCTGTGACTCTTACCAATCAAGGTATAGATCTGTATGAGAGTAACTTCAAGTCTGCAAAGAAAAAAATCAAAGAAGATTTCAGAAGTTTGAAAGACTTCCCATGCTCATGGATTGGCAGGAATAATACAGTAAAAACGCCCATCTTGCCAAAAGCAATCTATAGATTCAATGCAATCCTATCAAAATTCCAACTCATTTCTTCATACAATTAGAAAAAGCAATTTGCAAATTCATTTGGAATAACAAAAAAAAAAAAACACAAAAAAAACAAAAAACAACAACAACAACAAAAACAGGATAGCAAAAGCTATTCTCAACAATAAAAGACCTTCTGGAGGAATCCCTGACCTTAAGCTGTACTACAGAGGACTACATGGTGTTAATACAAAGAAACACATGAAGATCAATGAAATAGAACTGAAGATGAAGAAATGAGCCCACAGACTTTGGTCACTTGAACTTTGACAAAGGAGCTAAAACCATCGAGTAGAAAAAAGACAGCATTTTCAACAAATGGTGCTGGCTCAACTGGCATTAGCATGTAGAGGAAGGCAATTCAAACCATTCTTATCTCCTTCTACAAAACACATCTAAGAGGATCAAGGGCATCCACAAAAGACCAGATACCCTAAACTAATAAGAGAAAATGTGGAGAAGACCCTCCAGTACATGGGCACATGGGAAAATTTCCTGAACAGAACACCAATAGCTTATGATCTATAATCAAGAATTGTCAAATGGGACCACATGAAATTGCAAATTTTCTGTAAGACAAAGGAGACTGTTAATAGGACAAAACTGCAACCAACAGATTGGGAAAAGATCTTTATTAATCCCAAATATAATACAGTGTTAATATCCAATACATAAAAAGAACTTAAGAAATTTTACCCCAGACAATCAAATAACCTTATTAAAAACAGGGTACAGAGCTAAACAAGTAATTCTCAACTGAGGAATACCAAATGGCCAAGAAGCATGTAAAGAAGTGTTCAAGCTGGGCATGGTGGCGCATGCCTTTAATCCCAGCACTTGGGAGGCAGAGGCAGGCAGATTCCTGAGTTCGAGGCCAGCCTAGTCTACAAAGTGAGTTCCAGGACAGCCAGAGCTACACAGAGAAACCCTGTCTCAAAAAACAAACAAACAAACAAACAAAAAAAGAAGTGTTCAACATCCTCAGTCATCTGGGAAATGCAAATAAAAACAATCCTGAGATTCCACCTCACACCAGTCAGAATGGCTAAAATCAAAAACTCAGGTGACAGCAGATGCTGGGNAGGATGTGGAGAAAGAGGAACATTCCTCTATTGTTGGTGGTATTGCAAGCATATACAACCACTCTGGAAATCAGTCTGACAATTCCTCTGAAAATTGGGCATAGCATCCAGCTATGCTATACTAAGGATCCAGCTATACTATTCTGTGGCATACACCCAAAAGATGCTCCAACATACAGCAAGAACACATGCTCCACTGTGTTCATATCAGCCTTATTTATAATTACCATAAACTAAAAAGAACCCAAAGGTTTTTTCTTCAACATAGAAATGGATAGAGAAAATGTGATACATTTACACAATGGAGTACTACTCAGATATTAAAAATAATGACTTCATGAAATTCTTAGGCTAACAGATGGAACTAGAAAATATCATCCTGAATGAGGTAACCCTATCACAAAAGAACACATATGGTATGCACCCACTGATAATTAGATATTAGTCCCAAATCTCAGAATACCCAAGATACAATTCACAAACTACATGAAGGTCAAGAAGAAGGAAAAGTGGGTGCATTATTCCTTTTTTACAATGGGGAATGAAGTACGGAAGCAAATACACAGAGACAAAGTGTGTAGCAGAGACTGAAGGAAAGGTTATCCAGAGACTGCCCCACCTGGGGATCTAGCCCATATGCAGACACCAAATGAAGGCAGTGTTGTGGTTGTCAAGAAGTGCATGGTGACAGGAGCCTGATATAGCTTTCTCCTGAGTGGCTCTGCCAGATCCTGACAAATACAGAGGAAGATGTTCACAGCCAACCATTGGACTGAGCATTGTGTCCCAATTGGAGGAGTTAGAGGAAAGACTGAAGGAGTTGAAGGGGTTTGCAACTTCATAAGAAGAACAACAATATCAACCAAAGAGTTCCCAGGGTCTAAACAACCAATCAAGGAGTACCCATAGAGGTACCTATGGCTTCAGCCTTATATGTAGCAGAGATGGCATTGTTGGGCATCAATGTGAGTAGAGGTCTTTGGTCCTGTGAAGGCTGGATGCCCCGGTGTATGTGAATGTGAGGGCAGGGAGGAGTGATTGGATTGGTGGGTGGGGACACACCTTTATAGAATCAGTAGGAGGAGGCATGGGATAGGGGTTTCTGGGGGAGGCTGGGCATACAAAATTCTGTAGTCTCATCTATCAGTCTCTGTTGGTATATATTTGAAAATGTAACAACATGGTGGATGAAACCATTCAAGGCTCTTCTCAGAAAAGTAAACCACATCGCATAATTAGAAAGAAATTGACACACAAGGGAGGATGAGTTTCTCCTGGGCCTAAAATGCCACCATTAAAGACAGAACGTTTATATCCTTACTGTGTTTACAACATCTCAGACTATTGAAAGGAGTCACTCATTTTCTGTCTCATTCCCTGTATGATGATGATGTTGCATGTGCTTAAACATTGAAGCATAACTATTTCCATGAAAGAAAAGGAAGCAAATTAGAGCTCTTTCCCACACCCATGCTGTGTTCTGATAACTTTCCTTCACATTGTGTAAAGGTGTATCTTGGTATTTTTTTAAATTAATTTATTTATTTAATTACATCCCAAATGCTGCCATGTCCACCTATCCTCTCACAGAGTCTCTCACTCCTGCCCCTCCCATTGTTCTATGAGAGGGTAGAACTCCTGGATATCACCCACACTGGCACATCAACTCCACTGTGATCAAACAAGGAAACCCTATGTACCAGTGTCCTTGGTCCAGCCTGTGTATGCTCTTTCTCTTTCGTGGCTAAGTCTCTGAGAGCTGCCAAGAGTCCAGGTTAGTTGATTCTATTGGTCTTCCTGTGGAGTTCCTGTCCTCTTCAGGGTTTTCAATTCTTCCCCCAACTCTTCCATAGGAGTCCCCCACCTCAGTCCAATGTTTGGATGTGGGTATCTACAGCTGTTTCAGTCAGATGTTGGGTAGAACCTCTCAGAGGGCAGTTATGCTAGGCCCTACCAGCAAGCATAACAGTATCATTAATAGTGTCAGGGACTGACACTTGCCCATGAGATTGGTTTCGAGTTGTGCTGTCTTTTGGTAGGCAATTCCCTCAGTCTATATTCCATCTTTGTTCCTGTATTACTTTGAACAATTTGGGCATGAATGATTGGGTATGAATGATTTCAACAGAAGCCTACAAAGGAGCTCAGAGCCTGGCAACTGTTCCTTAAGATCTTGTTCTTTTCTCCACCTTTCATCAAAATATCATGTGATACTTTTGTACATAATTAACCCTGGTGTTCCTTAGATGCCTCAGATTACTGAGCCTGACATTTGTTTCCTCTTGACATAGCTATTATCTTGAAAAATGAAGAACTTCTTTAACAAATGCCCATTTAACTATTGGCTTTTGTATGTTGCTTGCCTTATTCTACCAACACAAAGCTCCAGATCCTAATGGAACCATTAACAATGGCAGGGTCTCCTCAGATTGAGTTTGCCCTGGAAGATGGATGAAACTAGAGAATATCTTCCTGAGCCAGGGAACCCAGGCCCAAAGCAACATGAATGGTATGTATTCACTGATAAGTGGATATTAGCCAAAAGAACAGAATACCCATAATACAACTCACACCAAACCGAGACTCTCTTGTTGATGCCAAGAAGCACTTGAGGATAGGAGCCTGGTATGGCTATCCCTGAGAGGCTCTGCCAGAACCTGACCAATACAGCTGTGGATGCTTACACCCAACCATCAGAGGAAGCAAGGGGACCCCAACAGAGGAGTTAGAGGAAGGACTGGAGGAGCTGAAAGAGTTTGCAACACCATAGGAAGAACAACAGTATCAACCAACCAGACCTTCAGAGGTCCCAGAGACAAAAGTACCAACAAAAGAGTACACATGGAGATACTCATGACTCCAGATGCTTATATATCAGAAGTTGGACTTGTTGTGCATCAATGGGAGGTAAGGACTTTGGTCCTATACAGACTTGATGACCCAAAATAGAGAAATACTAGGGTGGTGAGAAAGGAGTGGGTGGGTGGGAGAGGAGCCCCCTCATAGAAGCAAGGCAGAGACATATGGGAAAGGGGGTTTGTGGAGGGGAAACCAGGAAGAGGGAAAACATTTGAAATGTAAATAAATAAAATAACCAATAAAAATTTTAACAACGCAAAGACCACATGAAGTTTAATACAGTCCAATTGCAGATGCTTCAGTATAACTTAGAAGGGTGAACTAATTAATCATGGGAGGCAGAATAAAGGATGAAGTTGGGTTGGATGGGAGAAGTGGGGCAGTGTCTGGAATGGATAGAAACAGTAAAGAAATCTAGAGGGCCGTAAGAATGATTGAAAATATGCAGTTGCCAAGGTTGGGGGTTGGGGGAACCTCCAGAAAGTTCCAGTGATCTATGAGATGCTTCCAAGACTCAACATGGATAACCTTATCCAAAATCCACAACTATGAGGAGAACAAACTTGAAGAGAACACCTCCAGTAGCTATACACATCCCCCAGTTGATGGATGGGACCACCCACCCATCTTCAAAATTTTTGATCCAGAATGGTACCTGACTAATGGAAATACTGGAACAAAAATGGATCCCAGACTGAAGGAAAGGCCATCCAGTAACTGGCCCAGATTGGTATCCATCCTATGCTCAGTCACCAAATCCTGACACCATTACTGAACCCATGTTGTGAATACAGACAGGAGCCTAGCATGCCTATCCTCTGAGAGGCTCTACCAGCTGCTGACAGAGACAGATGCAGACACTTACAGCCAAATAGTCAAATAGTGTACTGAGATCAGGGTCTTCTGTGAAAGAGTTAGGGGAAGGATTGAAGTAGCTGAAGGCAATGACAATCCCATAGAAAGAACATCAGTTTCAAATATCTTGAGCCTTTGGGAGGTTCCAGAGGCAATGTCACCAACCAAAGACCATGCATAATCTGGTCCATGGCCCCTGGCATATATGTAGTAGAAGACTGCCTTGTCTTGCCTCAGTGGGAGAGGATGCACATAATCCAATAGATTCTTGATTCTCTCATATGAGAGAGAGAGAGAGAGAGAGAGAGAGAGAGAGAGAGAGAGAGAGATTACCATGGTCATGCTGTCTTTTCACAGCAATAAAAGGATAACTACACACCCCTGTAAGATGACAACTATACACCCCTGACAGGAAAATCCCAAACCCACAAGCCATACTTTCCTTCTCTATCCTGCTGATATTTCCTCATTGATCTCAGTCTACTCAAATTTTGAAGCCTTAAGGCACTGGGAAAACTTGCATCACATTTGGGCATCTGGATTCCAGGAATGTTTCAACAAAACTCTGATTTTATTCAGAGATGAAAGGGTAAAATTAGCCCTCTTCTCTGAAATGCAAAGAAACCTCAATATTGCATTTCTAACCACTCTCATTTATCACATTTTCTACTCTATGCTTGTTTAAAAAGAACCCTGAGTGAAATGGGGCAATATGACAGACTCACATTAAAGAACTAACATGAACAATATGGGCAGAATTCTGTCACAAAGAATTGGCCTTTATGTTATATCATTATAATAGATAGGATATTTTTCCTAAAGTTTTACTTGGAGCAGAGAGTTTGCCTTATGTACCCCAAACCACTCAAAACTGTTTTGTGCAGCTACCTCTATTTTATTGTACATTTCAGAGTGCATTTGTTAACATGTTATTATGGGGTCAGAAATTTCCATGTTAAGTAATAATGCTAGATACAGGTGTTATTCCAGGATGCTAAGTATTTCAGTATAGGGGATCATGTTGTAATTGTTGGTGTATGTTCAATATAAGACAATATGGATTACAGGAAAGTAGTCTATTCCTAAACATACTTGTCTCACTCTGACATAATCATTTCCTGTATTATCATAACTTTTAAATCTAATTTGCCTTCTTTTTTATTGGTTATTTTCATTATTTACTTTTGAAATTGTCACAGATGGACCTCACTTGGGTCCCTGATCTGCATGGAACTGGGTGGGTCTCTTGGTTGCAGGTGAGCGAGGATTTGGTGAATGAGTGACAGTTCAACACAAGAGAGGGTGTAAAACTGAATGCCTTGATCAAAATGAACATCACATTATTAATACAGAACAAACAAGAAAAGCAGAGCAGGATACATCTGTTATTACAATGACACAAGAGGAAGGATTAAATACAACAAAAGACCAAGGGGCGGGACCAGGCAGCTTGAGAAGGAAGCCAGGTGCAAGGCTAATCAATAGTTACACCCCACCACTAGGGGTTCTCCACTAAATCCTTGATTATGCTGTTCTTTTGGGCCTAGCAGAAAAACCTGTTTTGGGGGGGTTCTGCTAATGCAATACCACAACCCCCTATTTCCTAAGCCTTGGTAAGCTTTGCCCTGAGCTTGTTCACTCTGTTCTTTGTGATGCTTAATTCTTATCACCGGTTTTTACCAGAAGAGAATTAGAATGTTAATGGCTAGGTAACCTTCTCACTGAATTCCAAGCTCCTGGCTTTAAGGAATCTTTTTAGAACACTGGTGGAAACTTCACCCATGGTAGAAAATTCAATCTTTACACCATACTAATATGCGGATAGGGTTCATGTACATATATTATTGGAAATGCCATGACTCTGGGAGGCTAAGTCTCCTTGAAACTCTTTTCCCCCAGGACTTGTCCAGGTTTCAGACCTGTTGTGAGTCACTACTAAAGTGGGCGTGTCATGAAATGTTATCCTCTTTCCTATTTTCCCCTCTGAAAATCTCCTATCCCTTCATCCCTCACCCTGACCCCTAACCAACCCCATGTCCTGGCCCTGACATTCCCCTACACTGAGGCATAGAACCTTCACAAGACAAGGGGCCTCTCCTACCATTGATGACCAACTAGGTCATCCTCTACTACATATGCAGCTAGAGCCATGAGTCCCACCATGTGTTTTCTTTGATTGGTGGTTTAGTTCCAGGGAGCTCTGGGCTTACTGGTTATTTCACATTGTTGTTCCTCCTATGGAGTTGCAAACCCCTTCAGCTCCTCTAACAGTCAGAAGCTGCAAAGAATCCAGATATCCCTCAATAGAAAATGGATACAGAAAATGTGGTACATTTACACAATGGAGTACTTCACAGCTCTTTTTTTTTTTTCTTGGTTTTTCGAGACAGTGTTTCTTCGTATAGCCCTTGCTGTCCTGGAACTCACTTTGTAGACCAGGTTGGCCTCGAACTCAGAAATCCGCCTGACTCTGCCTCCCGAGTTCTGGGATTCAAGGTGTGTGCCACCATGCCTGGCACTTCACAGCTATTTAAAACAATGAATTTAGGAAATTTTTAGAGAAATGGATGGATCTGGAGGATATCATCCCAAGTGAAGTAACCCAATCACAAAAGAACACACATGATATTCACTCACTGAGAAGTGGATATTAAACCAGAAGCTCAGAGTACCAAGATATACTTTGCAAAGCACATGAAAATCAAGAAAAAAAAAAAAAAAAAAAAAAAAAAAAAAAAAAAAAAAAAAATATACTAAAGAATATATACTTTGATCATTCTTAGAAGAGGGAACAAAATACCCATGGAAGGAGTTACTAACTTGGAAATCAAATCTCACTGAGCTAAAATAAAGGACAAAGAAGGATTATGTCCCTCCAGAGAGCCAGAGAGAGTAATCAAAATACTAATTTTGCGTCCTTAAGATGCCCTATATAGTTTCTACTCAAAGCCCTTTTCTTTCCCCCACCATTTCCTTTATTATTATGCCTTTTCTGAATATGACTGCAATCCCTAGTTAATGGTGAACCATTATTATTGCATTAATGCCATTATATCATTTCAATATGAACTCTACATATCAAAATCCTAATTAACCATTTGACAAACACCATATGATGTATATAGCATGCATGAAATTCAAGAACTAGGATGCTTTGGGGCATGGGCCACTATATATGTGTCAAGAATTTTTTTTCATATGGTATCAATATGATTGATAAACTTTCTTCCTGTAAAAGGAAATAAAACTCTCATGTGGCAGATTTATGATAGAATAAATGATGAGAGAAATACAGCTCTTAAGAGATAACACCTATGAGATACCAAGGGCTAGGGAATTTTCTTGTATGTGTAACAAAGACTTCATGCTTCACATGAGAGTGAAGACTCTTAGAGACACCTGTCATTTTGTGTCGTGGGGTTGGAGGAGTAAGGGAGAGTTGCTGCTTATTAAAATAATCAGATTTTCCAGGGTAATTAGGCATTTCTTTAATCTTAACTCCTCCTTAAAAACCAAAGCCAAAACTAAAATCAAGCCAAACAAACAAACAAAAACCAAAAATGATCTCATACCTCATGATACATCCTTTGATTGTGCCTTAAGGTATCTTGGGCATCTTTATGATTCCACTTCATGAAGAAAATAACCAATTACCAAAAAATTGTTAATATGTTTCCATCAACACAGAAAAAATAGTATCTCCTCATCCTTAGCTGCATAGTTTAGACATGTCATTACCTTTCTTCAGGAAATGAAGGAGGATGTTCATTAGCCCTCACTAATTGGTTTTATTACATCAGTTAGTTTTTAATAGATCTAATGGCATACAATTATAATTGGAAAAACTTTTGCAAAATGTTAACCCTAGAATAGACACTCTTAATATCTAAAGGCTTGGTCATGATGCATAGAGATATTTATGCAAAGGTTGGTTGATTATCTGGTGATTTCCTAGAAGTCAAGTCTTACCTGAAATTAATAATGTAGGCCCTCTAACAAATTTTACCCACATTTCCCTACAAGTTCAATGTGGGATGATGATGCACTTAGATGTATACAGTATCTCTGTGGGTGCTTTTCTAGTCTGTTTCCCTGTCCATGTCTTCCTACAGGTTTCAATGAACACTGAATTCCTCCATTTCTGATTTTATATCTTGTGGGAGGGTTAATCATTAAGCATTTCTATAGAAAATCATCGAAAGAAAAGAAGATCCTGACAAATGTTCTTCTAGAAGACATGACAGCAAGTGAGGAAAAGGAGAACTGACTTGTTCTTTCACTATTGCCTCATGACTCAAAATTTCTCAAGTGACCATTCTAGATCACTGGCTTTCTTGGCTGTATTATATTTCTGCAGAGAGATACCATAACCACAAAAACTCTCAGAAAGGAAAGCCTTCATTTGGGACTTGATTAACATTTAGTTCATTATCTTCATAGTGTGGAGCATGGCTGCACCAAGACAGACATGAGAGATGAGAGTGTGGAATATGGATGAGCAAGTGACCAGAAAATAGAAACACAGTGCCTGGAATAGGCTTTTAAAATCTCAGAGTCTAATTCAGTGACCCACTACCTCCAACAAGGCCATAACTCCAAATTCTATCAAATAGAGCTTCTTGCTAATCATTTAAATATATGAACTGAAGAGGGACATTCTTATTAAAACAACCTCAGAAGGCATAGCACTAACCAGAAATAAGCGCCAAGCACTAAACATCATGTAGTGTTCATAAACACATAAATGTAAAATTGTTTCCATTTTGGTTTAGATGTATAGAGATTTTACTTAAAATAAATACTGTTCTACTGTGTAGCCAGGGCTGCTGATATTCTTTATACAGCCCTTTCTTTGCTAGGACTAAAGATCAAATTACTGATTTTGAAAAAACCTTCATGACAAATTTGTATATATATAAATACACATTAATATCTTCACACTTCCTGTGATGGTGACACTTCCTTCTAGAGATGCAGACATGGATGCAGGTAACAGTGTCTGATGGATTTCATAACAAACACCTAAAATTGGAAAATTGAAAATAAACTATTACATAATTATTCCTGTTATTAAATGTCATTTAAAATTAAATGTAATTATACATATAAATATTTTAAATGATTTGTGTGTTTCTCCATTTAGAATCATAAAATTTCCTTATGAAATTAATTATTTACAGTAAGGTACACACACAGAAATGGATTCAAAGATAGATAGATAGATAGATAGATAGATAGATAGATAGATAGATAGATGATAGATGGGTGGATGGATGGATAGATAGATAGATAGATAGATAGGTATAAAGAAAAATTAATGTTGATTTATTAGTTCTCTGTTGCCTTCTTGTTTTGTTAATGGAGTGTTTCAATTACTTGTCATGAGAATAGAAATAAAATATACATGATTGTCAGTAGTTTTTTGTTTTGTTTTTGTTTTTGTTTGGAGAGAAAATCATGTCAAGGGCATATTAACAGGACAATTTAGTGGGAAAGAAGGTGTGCTAATAAAACTCAGAAATCAGATCACGATGGATACTATTTTTGTAGAATAACAACAGCAGTTTATTGTGAGTAAATGACTATGCTGAAGAAGAAAACACCTACCAAGAAGAGTCTAAAAATCAGTGTAAGTAGCAGAAAACAGATGTGCAGGTACATGGGGACCACCAGTAAAATAGGTGAAGAGTAGTGCGTGCCATACTTGTCTTCAACAAACAGAACAAAAATTGAGAATAAATAAACACTGGCAAAGTAGATTATTTGAGAAAAGTGCTGAAGTACAGTGGAATGTCATAGAGACAGTCATCCAAAGATACAAAGGACATTGTAAAGCAGAACAACCTGTGTGGACTACTGCAATCAAACCACTGACCACATTTTTTCTCTAGGAGGAAGTAGCTGAACCCTAAGGAGTTAGAGTTACAGTGTTTTTGTTCCAGTCTGTACCACTGTGTGGGTGGGGAACTACTATGCTGATAGCAGTAATAAGTGGCAACATCTTCAGCCTCCACACTGCTGATTGTGAGAGAGTAAGAGGTCCCAGACCCACTGCCACTGAAGCGAGCTGGGACTCCAGAAGCCAGGTTGGATGTGCTATAAATCCAGAGTTTGGGGGAGGCACCTGACTTCTGCTGGTACCAGTGCAAGTAACTGGTACTTACACTTGAGCTGGCACTGCAGGTCATGGTGACCTTCTCCCCTGGAGATGCAGCCATGAGTGCTGGAGACTGGGTGAGCACAATTTCTCCTCTGGACATTACAACTAGAAAAAAAGCAACATAGAGAGAAAAGGATTAGTAAAAATAGAGATACAAAAATAATTTTATACCACCCTACATTCAGAAGAAAGAAAAAGAAAAAAGTAAATTTTAGACTCATATTTCTCAGGGAAAAGAATTTTGGTTGAATTCTGATCTCAGACTCTCTGTTCTCTGTTACCTGAGACACTGATTAGCAGGAAGCTGAAAATCTGCACCGGAAAATTCATTTTCTATTTGAATTTAGGTCCCGGGATAATTACTGCTCTTCTTCTAAGTACATCTCTTTAAAACAGCTGTGAGATATTTGTGGCTACCCACAATTAAGTATGCAAATATCAAGATATAGGCTAGGCAGTTCTTGTCTTATAAACACATGGTATGTTAACTAAGGCAAACCAGGTTAAACCAGAAAAATATGTACTTATTTGTAGTCACTACACTGATGAAGAAGAAAATTTGGTTTCTCATTCTTCCTTTTTAGGAGGAAAAGCCTTGTCCTATAGTATCATTAATATATTTTCCCTAAAGACAAGATGTATTTGATATACTAAACAAGGCATATTCAATTCAGAAGTTTAAGATATATTTCTCCCATGATAAAGTAGTGTCAAGAAAGACTGTTTATAATTATCACAGAGAGCATTATGTGTTTCATGTTTTCTTGAATACTGCTCATTAGACACCTCACCTACTCACTCCTAATTGTTCAGTTAATCATTCCCACAAAGCTAATGAAAAAATAGCATCCATATGTGATTGGAGCCCAGGTGTGCTTAGAGACATTTCTGCAATTGTCAAGCACCAATACCATCCCTAGAAGGATAGGAAAAATAACTCCCCCAATGAAATCAATGGAAACAATGGTTCTGCTGGGTTTAAGAAATATGGGCTGGAGATTCATGAAGATGCATTCATCTAAAACTACTCTGAAAAATCACCACTCTTAGTATGCACTGTGCTCTGAAATTGTTTAATTCATGTTCTATTTATCATCTGAGAATATCTGAGAGCACTTTTCAAATAAATTACATTTTACTTATTAAATATTGACAGCATCCTAGTCTGCAAATTCAAGTCTAAGTTTGATCAAAAGTTTTACATACAACAAAGACAGGGAATTCGCAGGATTTACATGAGGGAGTAGTGGGAAAAGGAGGGCTGATATAGTGTTGTAAACTGAATAAAACAATTTATTTAAAAATAGTTTTAATTTACCTTAAAGTTTCGATTATTCTCCTATAACTTTAAAGTTATCATAGCCATGATGAAGCATGGCTATGTTTCTAGATCTTTCTTAAAAATGATTTCTTGCCCTTCTGTTCTGCTCCAGCTCCAGGTAACCTTGCATGCTAACCCAGCAAACAGTCCCACAGTAAACACAGGACTCTCCACACAGTCTTAGGATCACTGTTGAGTGGAACACAACATTGGTTCCAAACCAATCATGCCAGGCCTGTGCCAGCAGCAGGGAAGCAGAAAACCCACCTAACCAGGGACTGAAGTGCTTTCTGGTTGGTGACAGCTTTGGGTCACCTTGGAAATGAACTTGGTGGACCTTGGGCACAAATGCATCTAACAGTCCCAAAGTCCTGAGAGGACTCTCCACTCAATCTTAGGATCACTGGTGAGGGGAACACAACATCGATTCCAAACCAACTATGATGGGCTTGTGACAGCAAGAGCAAGCAAGGACATGGGAGCCCTGCCTGACCAGCAGCTTTGGTTCCTTCTGATCAGTGTAGGTACACCTTGGTTTCAAACACACCAGACAGCGCCACAGTCCCCAGAGGAAACACCATTTCCAGGTGCTGTAACACACCCAGGATCTTAGGATTCCAGGATCACAGGATCACAGGAGCTTGGTCACACCAGGATATCAGGGTCTCAAAGGAAGCTTGACTGCCAAGAACTCTGACACACCCACACTCTCAGGTTTACAAGAGCCCAGAATAACAGAATCAAAGAGAAAGGTGGACTCTGAGGAGTCTTGAATCAACTGAGATTATAGGAAGGACAGGCTCCAATCAGATATATTGAGGGCAGCAAGCTCTTGAGATAAACAGAGGCAAGCATAAGAACAGAAGCAAAAGATACCAAGGATACTTGGCATCATCAGAACCAAACTCTCCCACCATAACAAGTCCTGGATACACCGTCACAATAGAAAAGCAAATATGGATCTAAAGTCACTTCTCATGATGATGATGATGATGATGGAGGACTTTAAGAAGGAAATAAATAACTCCCTTAAAGAAATACAGGAAAACACAGGTAAACAGCTAGAAGCCCTAAAAGAGGAAACACAAAAATCCCTTAAAGAGTTACAGGAAAACACTACCAAACAGGTGAAAGAATAGAACAAAACAATTCAAAATCTAAAAATAGAAGTAAAATCAATAAAGAAATCACAAAGGGAGACAGCTCTGGAGATAGAAATACTAGGAAAGAAATCAGGAAACATAGATGCAAGCATTAGCAATAGAATACAAGACATGGAGGAGAGAATTTCAGATCCAGAAGATTCTATAGAAAACATGGACACAACAATCAAAGAAAATGCAAAATTCATGAAGATCCTAAATCAAAATATCTATAAAATCCAGGACACAATGAGAAGACAAAATCTAAAAATAAAAGGTATAGATGGGAATGAACATTTTCAACTTAAAGGACCAGTAAATATCTTCAACAAAATTATAGAAGAAAACTTCCCTAACCTAAAGAAAGAAATGACCATGAACATATAAGAAGCCTACAAAACTCCAAATAGACTAGAAAAGAAATTCCTCCTGACACATAATAATCAGAACAACAAATGCACTAAATGAGGATAGAATATAAAAAGCACTAAGGGAAAAAGGTCAAGTAACTTATAAAGTCAGACCTATCAGAATTATATCAGACTTCTCACCAGAGACTATGAAAGCCAGAAGATCCTGGACAGATGTTATACAGACCCTAAGTGAACACTAATGCCAGCCCAGGCTATTATAACCAGCAAAACTCTTAGATTAATTACCATAGATGGAGAAACCAAAATATTCCATGACAAAACCAAATTCACACAATATCTTTCCATGAATCCAGTCATTCAAAGGATAATAAAGGGAAAACTCCAACACAAGGAGGGTAATGATACTCTAGAAAAAGCAAGAAAGTAATCCTTCAAAAAACCTAAAGGAAGACAACCACAAGAACAGAATCCCAACTCTAACAACAAAAATAACAGGAAGCAACAATTACTTTTCCTTAATATCTCTTAATATCAATGGACTCAATTCCCCAATAAAAAGACATAGACTAATAGACAGGCTACACAANCAGGACCCAATATTTTGCAGCTTACAGGAAACCCACATCAGGGACAAAGACAGACACTACCTCAGAGTAAAAGGCTGGAAAACAATTTTCCAAGCAAATGGTCTGAAGAAACAAGTTGGAGTAGCCGTTCTAATATAGACTTCCAACCCAAAGTTATCAAAAAAAAGTCAAGGAGGGGTACTTCATACTCACCAAAGGTAAAATCCTCCAAGATGAACTCTCAATTCTGAATATCTATGCTCCAAATGAAAGGACATCAACATTCATTAAAGAAACTTTAGTTAAGCTCAAAGCACACATTGCACCTCACACCCCAGTCTCATCAATGGACAGATCCTAAAAACAGAAACTAAACAGAGACAGGGTGAAACTAACAGAAAATATTAAACAAATGGATTTAACAGATATCTACAGAACATTTTATACTAAAACAAAAGGGTATAACTTCTTCTCAGCACCTCATGTTACCTTCTCCAAAATTGACCATATAGTTGGTCACAAAATAGGCCTCAACAGATACGAAAATATTGAAATTGTCCCATGCATCCTATCAGATCACCACGAACTAAGCTAGATCTTCAATAACAAAATAAATAATACAAATCCTACATTCACATGGAAGCTGAACAACACTCTCCTCAATGATACCTTGGTCAAGAAAGAAAGAAAGTAAGAAATTAAAGACCTTCTAGAGTTTAATGAAAAGGAAGCCAGAATAGACCCAAACTTATGGGACACAATGAAAGCAGTCCCAACAGGAAAACTCATAGCTCTAAGTGCCTCTAAAAAGAAACTAGAGAGAGTATACACTACCAGCTTGACAGCACACCTAAAAGCTCTAGAACAAAAGGAAGCAAATTCACCCAAGAGGAATAGATGGCAGAAAATAATCAAACTCAGGGGCAAATTCAACCAAGTGGAAACAAAAAGAAGTATTCAAAGAATCAACCAAACCAGGAGCTGGTTCTTTGAGAAAGTCAACATGAAAGATAAACCCTTAGCCAGACTCATTAGAGGGCACAGGGACAGCATCCTAATTAACAAAATCAGAAATGAGAAGGGAGACATAACAACAGAATCAAAGGAAATCCAACACATCATCAGATCCTTCTATAAAAGGCTATACTCAACAAAACTGGAAAGCCTGGAAGAAATGGACAAATTCCTAAGCAGATATCAGGTACAAAAGTTAAATCAGGATTACTTTAATGACCTAAATACTTCTATATCCCCTAAAGAAATAGAAGCAGTCATTAATAGTCTCCTAACCAAAAAAAGCCCAGGACCAGATGGGTTTAGTGTAGAGTTCTATCAGTCCTTCAAAGAAGACATAATTCCAATTCTTCTCAAACTATTCCACAAAATAGAAACAGAAGGTACTCTACCCAATTCATTCTAGGAAGCCACAATTACTTTGATACCTAAACCACCTAAAGACCCAAAAAAGATAGAGAACTTCAGACCAATTTCCCTTATGAATATCAATGCATAAATACTCACCAAAATTCTCCCAAACTGAATCCAAGAACAAATCAAAACAATCATCCATCATGATCAAGTAGGGTTCATTCCAGGAAAACAGAGATGATTTAATATACAGAAATCCATGAACATAATCCACTATATAAAAAACTCAAAGACAAAAAAAAAATGCATGATCATCTCCCGAGATGCTGAGAAAGCATTTGACAAAATACAACAACCATTCATTATAAAAAGGCTTGGCAAGATCAGGAATTCAAGGCCCATACCTAAACATATTAAAAGCAATATACAGCAAACCAGTAGCCAACATCAAAGTAAATGGAGAGAAGCTGGAAGCAATCCCACTAAAATCAGGGTCTAGACAAGGCTGCCCACTTTCTCCCTACCTATTCAATATAGTACTCAAAGTCCTAGCCAGAGCAATTAGACAACAAAAGGAGGTCAAGGGGATACAAATTGGAAAGGAAGAAGTCTAAATATCA
>NW_018392945.1:51775-70072 GCF_900095145.1 Mus pahari
AGAGGAGAAAGTGGGGAAAAGCCTTGAAGATATGGGCAGAGGGGGAAAATTCCTGAACAAAACAGCAAAGGCTTGTGCTTTAAGATCAGAATTGACAAATGGGACCTCATAAAATTGCAAAGCTTCTGTAAGGCAAAAGACACTATCAATAAGACAAAAAGGCCACCAACAGATTGGGAAAAGATATTTACCAATACTAAATCAAATAGGGGACTTATATCCAATATACATAAAGAACTCAAGAATATTGACTGCAGAAAAGTAAATAACCCTATTAAAATGGGGTACAGAGATAAAGAAAGAATTCTCAACTGAGGAATACTGAATGGCTGAGAAGCACCTGAAAACGTGTTCCACATCCTTAATCACCAAGGAAATGCAAATCAAAGCAACCTTGAGATTCTACCTCACACCAGTCAGAATGGCTAAGATCAAAAATTCCAGTGACAGCAGATGCTGGTGAGGATGTGGAGAAAGAGGAACACTCCTCCATTCCTGGTGGGATTGCAAGCTGGTACAAGAACTCTGGAAATTAGTCTGGCGTTTCCTCAGAAAATTGGACATAGTACTACCTTAAGATCCCACAATACATCTCCTGGGCATATACCCAGAAGATGTTCCAACTTGTAATAAGGACACATGCTCCACTATGTTCATAGCAGCCTTATTTATAATATCCAGAAGCTGGAAATAACCCATTTGTCCCTCAAGAGAGGAGTGGTTACAGAAAATGTGGTACATTTACACAATAAAATACTACTTAGCAATTAAATACAATGAATTCATGAAATTCTTAGGCAAATGGATGCATCTGGATAATGTCATCTGAGTGAGGTAACTCAAAAAGAACACACAGGGTATGCACTCACTGATAAGTGGATATTAGCCCAGAAACTTAGAATATCCACGATACAATTTGCAAAACACATGAAACTCAAGAAGAAGGAAGACCAAAGTGTGGATACTTCGCTCCTTCTTAGAATGGGGAACAAAATACCCATGGAAGGAGTTAAAGAGATAAAGTTCGGAACTAAGATGTAAGGAAAGACAATCCAGAGACTGCCCCACCTGGGGATCCATTCCATATACAACCACCAAACCCAGATACTATTGCATCTGCCAGAAAGATTTTGCTGAAAGGACTCTGATATAGGTCTCTTTTATGAGGCTATACCAGTGCCTGACAAATACAGAAGTGGATGCTCATAGTCATCTATTCGATGGAACACAGGGCCCCCAAGGGAGGAGCTAGAGAAAGTACCCAAGGAGCTGAAGGGATATGCAACCCTAGAGGTGGAACAACAATATGAAATAACCAGTAACCCCAGAGCTTGTGCATCTAGATGCATATGTTCCCAACTAGGCTATCAATGGGAAGAGAGGCCCCTTGGTCTTGCAAACTTTATATACCCCAGTACAGGGGAAATCCAGGGCCAAGAATTGCGAGTGGGTGGGTAGGGGAGCAGGACAGGAAGATGGTATATGGGACTTTCAGGATAGCATTTGAAATGTAAATGAAGAAATTATTTAATAAAAATTGAAAAAAAAACAAATTAGCGTGATCCAATGGTTACTTGAATGATATTGTAATATTATCAAATAGCATTTTGAAGTTATATAAATAGACAGTATTAATATAAAATACACAACCTATGTGAGAATGACAATGATTTATCACTCCATAATAGAAAAAATATTTCTTTCAAGAGATTAGTGCTGTTGCCTAAGATTGAATAAACCTGTCCAGGAGACAGTTGTGTATATGTTCTTTCTAAGCATTGAATATAGAGAGTAGATGTGTATAGTTATTTTATGATATTTTAAATCACTCTCTTTTCTGGTATTTTTAAACTTTAAATTTTATTTATTTATATTCCAACTGTTGACCCCTTCCCAGTCCCCTTTCTAGGTGTTCATCACTCCACCCCCGATTTGCCTCTGAGATGGTGCTCCCAACCCTATCTACCCACTGCCCTCAACCACCCACCTCCCTCAACCACCTACCCCCTTCATCCATCCAACCCTCCCTTCCTCATCCCTCTACCACCATATTCACTGTCCTGGGGCATAAGTCTTTACAAGATTAGGGAATCCTCTTCCACAGAAGCCAGAGAAAGCAGTCCTCTTCTACATATGTGCTAGGGGCCATGGACTAACCCATGTATGCTTTTTGGTTGGTGGCTTTGTCTATGGGAGCTCCCAGGGGTACAGGATAGTTGGTATTATTGGTTTTCCTATAGGGTTGCTATCCCCTTTAGCTCTACCAACCAAGACCAGCAGTGGCTAATAATATCCAGATTATCAGTATGACCAAGAACATGCCAGAGTCTTCCTTTAGCTCTTAAGATAGTACAGGTAGCCTGACTCTAAAATTCACGTTAAGTTTCTAATAATTGTACTTGTTTGTGTACCAGGGATTTTATTACACCAGGAAATTTTTTTCCAAACTATACCATGTTTAAGTTTGTTGGGAATACACTACCCGACACCAGACACCCCAAGTCTGATCCAAGTTAATAAAGTCAATTTAAACTGAGTTTTCTTTTCACTTCTTTGCAGTTTTCTTACTCTCCTGGACACTGGCATGATTGCCTTCACTCAGAGAATATTGTGTACCAGATCCACTGCCACTGAACTGTGATGGCACACCATCTGCCATGCTGGTTGCACCATAGATCAGGAGCTGAGGAGATTATTTCCTGTTTGTGCTGATACCAATGTAATTCACTGTAAATGTTCTCACTTTTTAGACATTTGACAATGATGTTTTCTCCCACAGACCCAGACAGGGAATCTGGAGACTGAGTCATCTGGATGCCACATCTGGCATCTACAATTGAAAAATTGAAAACATATCACACTTTTTAGCTCTGTTGCAAGAGGATTTTCACTGAGACCAATGAGTATTGACTCCACCCAGCTGAAAACATTTCCAGTGTTGTCTTCCTTACCTGTAAGCCACAGCAGCAACAACCCTAGGAGCTGAGTGGTCACACTCATATCTGTGCTGTGACCTGTGTGAGGTTCACTCCAGTACAGGGTGTGACCTGACTGTGAAGAAGTCTTCATGTCAGTGAGCTGTGCTTTGGATACATGCAAATCAGCAAAGGGTAGGCACAGCTGCAGGACTCACCAGTTCAGTAGCTCATTGAAGACCCATGGTTCTCTTATAATTCGAATTGTGGCCCAGAAAAGGTTTATTTGTAGAGTATGTGATTCTCTTTGAACAAGAGAGAATAGCAACTATTTATGAGGTGTACCTTATTTTTATTTCTTTCATATTCTATGTAGTCCCCTTGTTATGTTTTCTTCCATGTCAGGCTGTTTCAGATATTGGACCATTCTAGACAGCATATAATTGGTTCCATTGATCTTTCAAAGCTAAGCGTAGATATTATTGTGGCCATACAACTTATTCTGTTTTTTTTCTGTGTTTATTTATGAACCTGAATTTTTATTACAAAAATTTCCCTTACCTTTCCATAATCCAAGCCCCAGCAAATACATGTCCTGTTCTCTTTCAAATTCATGGCCTCTTTTTCCATTAATTGTTTTGTATGGACTTACATATTTGTATACACACTCACAAGCAAATTCCTAAATATAACTCATTGAATCCATTTAATATTTCTTGTATGTATGTTTTCAGGGCTGACTTTTACAACCTGGACAATAATTAGTGTTCTTACCTAATGAAGAGCACCTCTTCTGCTAACATTTTTACCAGTTTTTCTATAGATTTTGTAAATGTAAAGCCTCATGTGCTTTTGGCCATACTGTTTGTCACTCTCATTGGTGTTTTCCTAGTTCAATTCACATTTTAGTAGTTATGTTGTTGAGACTATATATATATATATATATATATATATATATATATAGTTTATTTACTATTCCATATAACCTCATAACAAACTCCCTGATCCTCTGACTTTATCTGTCTTTCCACTTCCTTTTCTTAAATATTCTCTGAGCATAAATAGCCAATATTTTCAGGTAAATAATCTCACTTTAATTATTTATGACAGCTCTGCCACTCAAGAATTGCTTCCATCAAGCCAGACAACGTCGTGGGTTTTCTCTGCTCTTTCTATGCACATAAGCTTCATTCCTAGATTCATCTGGCATTATAACTATATCCAATATTCCTGTGAGTCTGCAGATTATGCAACATGACTTCTTTCCAGTTTTATTACTTTATTTATTAGATGTATACGAGTATTCTCTTAGAAATAATTAGAAATGTCCTAAAATATTCAATGGATCCCATACTTGCATATGATATGGGCACCAAACATTTCTAAATATTAAGAAGGCTATGTATAGTAGTCTATGTTTAGGACAGAAGAAGAACAGTTTGTGTGGAGAAAGAGCATTATAAGAAAGTAAAGGTAGAAGCTATACATGGGGAATTGTGCTTATAGAAGTGTCCAGACTTAGTGTGAGTTTCCATGAATGGTTGAATGGGAATATTTTTCAAGTACAGACAACCATTCTTTAAGAAACAGATTTTACAGGGTGAGACTGACACCTACCCATGGCCTGAAGATATTGACTGACATAATAGTTGTGTCAGAAAGAATGGGCAGGTGGATAGGTCAATAAATTGATTGATCTGAAAAACTAGTGATGTGGGTGAATCTGAAGTATGTGGTCACAGTGTTTCCATTCAGGGATATATCAAAGATATATTTATGTGCAATAGAGATAAAAATTGTCATTTAGTGCTAATTCTATCCACAAATATTAATATATTTTATATACTAACACCATATATGCATGCTTTGATTAAGCAATAAAATCATGCCAAAAAACACAGTCTATAAAATGCTAATTTATTTCACTGTTTTATAAAGTTTAGCCCAAGAAACTCATACACATTGTCATTATGTGGGCTATATTTGTTCCCTACATAGAAGCAGAAGTGAATTTATTGTTACCCAGATACACGGGCAACAAAGCAGCTGGTGGACTGCAGTCTCTGAGTGTGCTCTACAGGCCTCACACCTGAGGCACTCAACAGAGAAGATTATTTCCTCTCTTATTACCTGGAATGCGTGATCTCACTTGCAACACATGAGCTTTATGGATGGATTGACACAGTGCCTAGTTCCTTTCAGGTGGTTACCTCTAACTTCATGTATTTCATGAAATTGCATTCTCGGAACATTCTACAGTTATTCTTGGATACAAGACATGCTAAAATGGAAGAACTTGGTGAGTCTCTCACTACTCTACATCATTCCTATTACACAATTCTCTGGAAGCACATTTTCTAGCACACTTCATTGTCTTAGAGCACATATTTCTATGGTCCATCTATGATCTAACTCTCGAACTTCTGGTTAAGCTTGCATTGCATCTAAATTTTCTTATCCACAGAAATATATAAAATGGTGGGATTACGCAGAAGAAAAAAAGGCATCACCTAAAGGAAGGCATGAGCTTGTGTCTCTAGTTGCATATGTAGTAGAAGATGGCCTAGTAGGCCATCAATGGGAGGAGAGGCCCTTGGTCTTGCGAAGATTATATGCCCCAGTGCAGGAGAATGCCAGGGCCAGGAAGCAGGAGTGGGTGGGTTGGGGAGCAGGAGGAGGGGAGAGAGGAAAGGGGATTTTCGGAGGGGGAACTAGGAAAAGGGATAACATGATCTTTTTCATTTTCTATAGAGCTGGAGCTATTCTGTCAGCTGTATCATGTCAAGTATTTTTTTTTTTTTTTAGACTTTTTGTCAGCTGTATTATGTCAAGTATATTTTTTTAGATTTACTGATTATATGCCTTCCTATGCCCTTTAATATTCTCAAATTTGATAAATATTGAGGATGCTAACAAGCACCCTCTATTCATGTTATAAGGGTATGTAATCTTTAGTTCTAATTGCTTTATGTTGGACGCCATTTACAGAAGTTTCTTTCTTCAGACTCATTTAAAAATCTCTGCAATTTTTGAGGATTGATGTTCTCTGATACATAAACATTTCAAAAAGCTTCAAGAAGTAAAAATTTTAATCACTACTCTGTGAACAATATATTCACCTAATCCAGGTCTCTCTAAGTATATGATTCTCAATAAAGAGAGATGGGTCAAATGGGAGTAAGAAAGAGGTTTCTTGTGGAAACAGAGGACAACTTTACAGGGAACTATGATCACAGGTGGTGTGGATTTAGACCGTACAGGAGGTGGGCAGGACCTCACAGGATTTGGGGAAGGAAAACTGTAGCTGTTTGTATTCTAACACTACTTGGGCACTCTAAAATTGCTTGCAAGAGAGGATCTGTACATACATTTTAGGAACTGACTCAAGTTAATTCTGATTAGTAAATAAATATGCCAGCAGGCAATAGATGAGGAGGTGAGATATAGGCCATAGGCAGGGTTTAGGGTTCCTGGTCTTGGGACTATAAGGAGGAAAGGGAGGCACAGAGGCCAGCATGGAAGGGAAATAGTGTGTAGGGGGGAGAAGCAGAGCATCCGTGTAAAGACGACAAGAGTGCAAAGGGCTGCTCAATTGTAAACATCAGCCAGGATAGAATATAGAAATTAGAAAGTAGTCACATGGGCTTATCATTGGGAGCTAGGTTCTAATAACTTAGTGTTTAGGCAGTTACTCAGCCAGTTTGCTACTTAAAGCACACTAAAATATAAAGTCTCTGGGAACATAAATTGGCTAGAACAGGAAGGAAGCCCATGACGGGATTTATTAAAAATTAATATAATAGAAAAATATAGTCAGAAGACATTGTATGAAAAGTCTGTTTTGAATGAAAAATAAAATCAATGAAAAACATGTACATAAGTTAAAAATTAGCACAGAAACCTTATTCAAAGTGAATGGAATTTCTTCTTAAATTTACATACCCCTTTAGTTGCACTATAATGGGTTCTAAGCTTCTAAAATATGAACCTATATTTGACAAACCATACTTGAACCAAGAAAGCAGGGATAAGAATGGCCAGTCTAACTTGTGGTAGACCGTAACTTTTAAAAATGTTCCTATGTCTCTGACAATCTCATTGTTCATATAATAAATTCTGATTATTCTCTTCCCCAATCATTTACCATCTCTATTCCCTGCTCTCTTGCATCCAAGTATATTCCCCAGAATCAGAACATTGATTTGGTTTTATGACCTATTAACCAATGCCTTCAGTTGGACCAGAGTTGCTCAACTGTCCTAATGTTGGAACACTTTAATATAGTTTCTCATGTTCCGTTTCCATTCTTCAACACCAGCTGCATAATTTGAGGTTATGAGACACACTTGAAGTACTTGCTAGAATAAACGATGTCAAAGATCATTGTAGGGCATTCACCTAACCAAAAAAAGTTAACAGATGGCTATCCGCCTGCCATACCCACAATAGTTATTTACAGTTAAGATAATCAATTAAATCTACTCATTTTAGTGTTCAAAAAAAGGCATTGTGACATGAAAATACAGTAAAGAAATATTTACAGTAAAGAAATATTATAGTAAAGAATTTTTTCCCTTTATTTATACGTGCAAAACCTTTTTTCAGACAATATATTCTGGTCACATTTTCTCTTCCTACAATGCCTCTCATATTCTATCTCCACAGATACTGAAGTCCATGCTCTTCCTTTTAGTCTCTCATTTGAAAAAATAAAACTGCCAATACCAATAAAGAAACAAAATAACAGAACTAAAAATATAATTGCAACAATAATAAAAATTCAAGAAAAACAAACAAAAAACCAAAAATGCCATAAGAAACACACCCACACAAAACCAACCCATAAATCACAAAATCTAACACCATAATATGCACATAAAGACCTATAATATAAAAAGTTTCTGAGCTAAGCAATATGAGGTAAAGTGCACAAAAATTCCACTGAGTTCATTTTTGCTTGACCATTTAAGGGAATGGGGCCTAGCCTTGTTTGTTTTATATACCAAGTGAGACTCTATTAGAGAAAATTAATTTTCCTTTACAAGCTGTTCATTTCAGATAGTTTCTTGGTTAGGGATAGAAATTCTTGTCCACTTTCACTTTCAGTGTTGCTTTCCTCTCATACAAGTCAGGATGTCAGAATAGCCAAGAACAGCAAAACAAATGATAGCTCATGCAGATGAGGATGAGGGGAAAGGGAAACAGCTGGAGGAAGTACAAATTCTCTCAGCTCTACAGAAATCTGTGCAGAGTTTGCTCTGAAAAATAGGAGTAGGATCTACCTCAAGATTCAGCTATACTTCTGGGTAGTATACCCAAAGAACTCTATGATCTACTTTAGACCCACCTGCTCATCTAGTTCACTGCTGCTTTATTCATACTATCTAGAAATGAGAAAGGGCCTAGAGATCCATCAGTGGATGGAGAGATTGTGGAAATGTGCTATATTTATATAACATAATGTTGTTCATTTATTATCTGGGATATTTAAGGTGAGAGGATTTAATCAACAGTCTTATGGATATTTTGGTTGTTTTTATTTCAAGAAAAGGGTCAAAATAGGAAAAGCATTTAAGTGTTAGATTATGTCTATTTAAGTAGTAATAGAACTAAGTTTCAGGTTTATTCAAAAGTGACATGATGTAGGATTAGAAGAATAAAATATAAATGACATGTAAAATTAATTAATTTGCATAATCATAGAATCAAACACAAAACCTCAGATCTTAAAATACATTTCTAAATATCAGATAAAATGTATTACTTAGGTATGCATTTTCTCCAATTACAAAATTATAGAAAAATTTTGTGAAAAATATTGTTTCAAAGAATGTATAGTGCCATGACTATAGGTATTCACAATCCTTAGAATGTTAGAAATACTTCACTGATGAATGCATGAACAGGAAACTGGACATAAAATAAAGGAAATTTATTATTCTTGGTATTGCAATACATTAATCTCAAATGACTCACCCTGGCTGTGTAGACTATATTTTTACTTTTAATAAATTAGTTTCAAGGTCAGGTAGATATCTCTGTAAATATTTGCCATGATTAAAAATGAGAACTTGAGTTATATTCTCAACACAAAAAAAGCCAGGTTCAGCTAAACTTAACTATAACTCCAGCACTTTAGCATAAATAAAAGCAGACCTAAGTCTATCTCTGATGAGCTATTCTAGGCAATGGTAAATTCTACATTTAGCAGAAGACGTTGTCTCAAAAATTAAGAGTGAAAAAAGAGGAAGTGGCCATTAGTCCTGTGGGGTCTTCGAGCTTACCTATGCTTCACTCCTCCATCTTTCACAGACACACACATATGCATGCACACACACACACACACACACACACATAAACACACACAGAGTGAGAGACAGAGAGAAACAGAGAGAGAGAGAGAGACAGAGACAGAGAGACAGAGAGAGAGAGACAGAGAGACAGAGAGACATTTTTAGATTTTAAATTATAGAAGAAAATAAAATGCCCAACCAAACAATTTTTTTTATATTTATTTTGTCTTTGTTTTTGAGATAAGTCTTTACTATGTAGCTTTAGTTGACCTGGAAAGCAGAATGGACTTGAACACATGGAGATACTCATGCCTCCACATCCCAAATGCTGTGTTTAGAGACATGAACTATCAGACCACACCAAATTTTAAATTCTTAATCACTTTAACAGAATTGCCTTTTTCCTGGTAATCCCTACCATTCTTAATGAAGACCCTTTTACATAAGGCTTGAAGATTCTTTTCTGCAAAGTTCTTTCTACTTGTAAATCATCAAAAGATGTGTCAGAATTATTTTTCTACTTAGGAAAATTTTTAATCATGGATATTTTTCTTTTCAAAGACTGTTCTGGCACCTACAAATATTTCTCACTGATGATTTTTCAAGTAAAATGCTAATCTTTTGTCCTGGAACTCACTCTGGAGACCAGGCTGGCTTCAAACTCAGAAATCTGCCTGCCTCTGCCTCCTGAGTGCTGGGATTAAAGGCGTGTGTCATCACACCCAGCTAGTGAAATGCTAATCTTAAAGCTTGATCTATTTCTGTAAAATTCTTTGGTGGCGAAAGTGAATCAAAATGTTAATACATCTTCCATTATTCCATTGTGTTTAAAAACAATGTCGTTTTGATACTCATTTATGTTATAATGATTCAAGATAAGTCCATAGATTTCTGGAAACTTCAGTTGACAAACATCATTTTGTTGTTTCAATTTCTTTCTTTCTTTCTTTCTTTTTCTTTTTTGGTTTGTTTGTTAACTAGTAACTGTATACCTCTGTTCAAGAAATTTGCAATTTTTAACAAATTTGATTGGAAAATTTATACAAATCCATAAACATGAAAAATACTTTATATTCAAGAGTTGTTCACTTACTATAAAATATGCAGAGGGAAATTTGTAACAGAGCCATAACTCTCTGAAGCTAAGCTCTCTAGTCTTTTGGGGGACAGAAGTACATTACATTTTTTGGGTTCAGTCAATGCTTCATCTGACTTTCTAGCAATTATAAGGTTAAGAAATAATCAAACATCCCTGTTGTCCATGAATGATGAGATTTTTGTCATGAGGCAATACAATGCAAGAAGACTGTCTGATCATATAAGGACAATTGTAGTCTATGTATTCTAGTCCTGAAATAGAATGAAAAGATGTCACAGTCAAGCAGAACTTTAGGGCTTCTTCATTCCACAGAGTTTTGTAAACATCACACATGACTGCATCTGTGAAACTCTTTGAAGAAGCTTGAGACACCACCAGAAATAGCTAAAGCAACCCAGCCTCACAGTTCTGCTTTCCTGGTGATTTTTGCTATGGTCTGCATCACTGTGGGAGGCAAGCTATTACTCTGCTGACAGAAATAACTTGCAACATCGTCAGATTCCACACTGTTAATGTTAAGAGTGAAATCTGTTCCTGATCCACTGCCACTAAACCTGGAGGGTATCCCAGAGATAGACCCAGAAGCATACTTTATGAGAAGCCTTGGAGAACCATTTGTTTTTTGCTGATACCAGTGTATGCTTGTACCAATGTTCTGACTGGCCCTGCAGGAGATACTGACTCTTTCTCCTGGAGTCACAGACAGGATGGCTGGAGACTGAGTCAGCAAGATGTCACCTCTGGAGGCTGGAAAAATAGAAGATACATTAGTAGAACACAACACTGAATATGAAAGTCAATTCTAAACTCCTTAGAAAAATAAATGACTTTTATTGTATCAATTTCTTTAAACTGAAAGTCAATTCCCATGTGATGTTGGCTTCCAAATAAAGCAAGAAAACTTGGTATTTAAATAACATCTCAATTTTTTTTTTTTTTTGCCACATCCAAACAGTCATACCTGGAATCCAGAAAAGCAAAAGTACAAGGAACTGAGGCGTGGACACCATCTTCGAGCTTTCCCTGAGTTTGTGTGGACCATGACACATCCCTGAGAAAGATCTTTTTATAATACTCTAAGGGGCAGGAACACTAGAAGGAAGAAAAATGTATGCAAATCATGCTCTCTTCATATTTCTTATAAGAAAGACATGGTCAGAAGAGCATGCTCCTAGTGACTTATTAGAATATCTATCCCTTTGCTGAAGAGTTAACCTGAAGAGTTGTTGAGATTTAAAGGAGACTTGACTCCTACTTACATGGTTACATATTTAACACAGTTCAAAGAAATCTCTAAGATATATTCAGTAGTTTGAGATAAAGAGCATCTCAAATCCATGGCCTTATTCCATGGCTTAGAATGTTTCTTACAATATGGATTGGAGCATCTTTAACTCTCTGAACATTACATGAAGCATAACAACACAGAAACTAAAGTGATATCACACTGAGGAGATTTCATTAGCAAGAAATAAGAAATTCTGTATTTCCTACAAAGACATAGTTCTCCAGAGGAGAGAATGAAATCCTTATAAAAGTTTACAATCTGCCAACATACAGAAGAATTCCATAGGTTGAGATATCAAAATTCTTTTTGCACTTTCCAAATAATAGCAAAATAGTGCATCTTGCATATTTTTCCAACAAGAGTGATGAAGAGTGCCACAGATGTATTTCTAGCATGTTCAAATGAATTCCTTCCTTAGTACATGTTTTTCATGCTACTTAAAAGACCACAACAGTCTAGATCAGGAGAGAAATTTTTATCAGTTCCATTTAAAGAAACATCTGTTCCTGTCACATGGTCCATATAACCAAGCTAGAGCATATATATTATGTAAAAACACTGTTGGAGCTTTGGAAGAGCCTCAGTAACTATAACAAAGACTACCAAGACTCTTCAAAAATGAGGAAAAGAATAAAGAGAAGCCCCACTTCATTGCTGATGGGAATGCAATAACTGTAAAATCAGTGTGCAATTTTCTAAAATAGCTACAGATAATACTACTACATGACCAAGCTATGTCATTCCTGTGGATATACCTAAAGGACAATATATACTATAAAAGAAATAAAAGCAATACATATATTGTGCAGCTATATTCACTATAGCTAGGAAACGTAAACAATTTCTTTTTTTTCTCAAAATCTTTTTTTATTGGATATTTTCTTTATTTACATTTCAAATGGTATTCCCTTTCCTGGTTTCTCCTTCAAAAAACACCTTTGCCCTACCCTCTCCCCTCTACCCCTGCTCCCCCCACCCACCCACTCCTGCTTCCTAACCCTGACATTCCCTCACACTGGGGCATAGAGCCTTCATAGGACCAAGGGCCTGTCCTGATGTAGACCACAAGATAAATGGATAATTGAAATATAGTTCATTGTTTCAGTGGAAATTTTAGGTAGTAAGAATAATACATCATGAAAAATTTTGGAAAATGTATGATCCTGGAAAAATTACAGTGACTAAGTTATTCTATCACTACGCATACATATGCCACATTTCTTCCTCAAGTGTTAATTGTGACTTCAAACTTTTCAATTTGTCTGTTTGACTTGGACTATACATTGATGTAAGAAGCTAGAATGTGACTCCCAATTTAGGAGGACTTTGGAGGGATTATAATAAAACACATGTGACAAGAAAATAGTCAGATACTTTGGGAAGAACTCTTTGTGCATGACTGTGATGAGAGGTTGAGAAAGAGGATGCACATTTAAAATGAATGTATTGTGGACAATATTTCTTCTTTTCTGTCTTTCTTCCTCCCTTTCTTTTTTTTTTTTATTAGCTATTTTCTTTATTTGCATTTCAAATGCTATCCCAAAAGTTCCCTATGCTCTCACTGTGTCCTGCTCTCCTACCCACCCACTCCCACTTCTTGGCCCTGGCGTTCCCCTGAACTGGAGTATATAATCTTTGAAAGACCAAGGCCTCTCCTCCCAATGATGGCCAACTAGGCCATCTTCTGCTACATATGCAGTTAGAGACACGAGCTCTAGGGGTACTGGTTAATTCATATTGTTGTTCTACCTATAGGGCTGCAGATCCCTTCAGCTCCTTGGGTACTTTCTCTAGCTCTCCCATTGCCTCCCTTCCTTTCTTTTTCTTTCTTTCTTCCTTAACATCTTTCTTTCTTTCTTTCTTTCTTTCTTTCTTTCTTTCTTTCTTTCTTTCTTTCTTTCTTTCTTTCTTACTTTCTTTCCATCTACCTTTTTTCTCTATTTTGTTCTTTCTTGTATTTCTTTCTTTTCTTTCTCCCTTTACTTCTTTCCCTTATTCTTTTATTGAAAGTTGATTTTTTTTCTCACAGAATGTATTCTCATTATGGTTTATTATCCTTCTATTTGTCCTTGCTCCTCCTCATGATCCCTTCTATCAGGATTCATCTCTTTCTCTCTATAATTAGAAAATAAACATGTTGCAATGCAATAATTAATAATGATAAAATAAAATTAATATAATAATATAAAACAAAAACCAACACATAATAATTGGCCAAAACATACAGATAGAAAAGAACAAAACAAAAGGCACAAGAAGCAGACACACTTCCTCATACACTCAGCAATGCCATACAACTAAACTGGTAGCTTGTAGTTTATGTATTATGCAAATAAATATACAATTGTCCTGAAGAATGAAAACAGGAAAGAATAAATATGTATCAAGAAAATTAAATTTAAAATTAAAAACAATGAGTAAAATTATTTAAAAAGAGGAGCCCTATCATGACATTATTAGACAAAGACATTCCCACGTGCCTTAGTATTCATTTTCTGTTTTCCATCTGATGCTATGCATCCAGCCTACCCTTAAGAGTAGTTGGTTTTTGAGAAAACTAAATTTTCATTTAGAAGGTGTTATATATTGGAGATAGACTCTGGTTGGGAATGGGGCATGTGTACAGGACTTTCAGTTCTAAAACATTAAAGGGACAGATCTGGGACTATCCCTTAATCACAGTGCCTCAGTCCCTGTGAGTTTATTTGCATGTCAATCATGTTAATTTAATTTTTTTTCTTGGTGTCCTCTATCATCTCTCATTCTTGGACTCTTTCTACCTCTTTTTACAGAGGGAACTCTAATCCCTACTAGGAAGGATTTGATGGAGACATCCTATTTGGAACTGAGTATTCCAAGATTTCTCCCTCTTTGTAAAATGTGTTGGTAAGGGTCTCTTTATTTGATCTTACTAGCATCAGAAAAAAAAAAAAAAAAAAAAAAAAAAAAAAAAAAAAAAAAAAAAAAAAAAAACCTTTCCTCATGCTAGATGAGCAAAACATTAATCTGTTTCATTAGGGTTAATTTCATCAGTAGTTTTTTGTTGTTTATGTTTTAAAATTTGCTATTTCATGTATTTACATTTCAAATGTTGTCCCCCTTTTTGTTTTCCCCTCTGCAAACTGCTATCACATTCGCCCTCTCCTTTGCTCTATGAGGGTGCTCTCTCACTCAGCCACCCACTCTGACCTCACTGTACTAGCATCCCCTTACACTGGGGCACCAACCTCCACAGGACCAAGGGCTATCTCTCTCATTGATGCCCAATAAGGCAATCCTCTGCTACATATGTAGCTGCAGCCATGAGTTCCTGCTGGTATAGTCTTTGGTTTTTTTTTTTTTTTTTTTTTTTTGTTTGTTTGTTTGTTTGTTTGTTTGTTTCTGGGAACTATGGGGGATCTGGTTGGTTTATATTGTTGTTCTTCCTATGGGGTTGCAATCCTCTTCATCTCCTTCAGTCCTTCTTTTAACTCTTCCATTGGGGGTCTCTGGACTCAGTCCAATATTTGGCTGTATCTGCATCTATATTGGTTAGATGCTGGCAGAGCCTCTCACTAATTGCTTCTTGGCATCTGCTGTAGTATCCAGATTTGATGTTTGCAGATGAGATGGATCCCTAGGTAGGGTGTTCCCTCAGTGGCCTTTCCTTCAGTCTTTGTTCCATTTTTTTCTCCCTACATTTCCTTTAGACAGAAACAATTATGGGTTAAAATTTTGAGACTGGTGGGTGGCCACATCCCTCTACTAGAGGTGGTCTATACAGGTTCAATCTCCCTTTTGGGGGTATTTTGGCTAATGTCATCCCTGCATGGTCCTGAGTGCCTCCTGCTTCCCTGGCATCTGGGAGTTTCTAGTGGTTAACCCCAGTTCCCAATCCCCCACTGCTACATATTTAGTTCAACTTCTTGACCCTCTGTACGGCTCTCTTGTCTGTTCAAATACCTCATCATGTCACCCCTTTTTCCCCTCCCCCTCCTCTCTTCCCAAGTCCTTCCCTCCCTCTATATTCTGTGATTGCTTTATTGTCACTTCTAAGGAAGACTGAAGCATCCACACTTTGGTCTTCATATGGTCTATGAGTTGTATCATGAATATTATGAGCATTTGAGCTAATATTCACTTACCAGTGAGTGCATACCATGTGTGTTCTTTGGTGTTTGGGTTACCTCACTCAGGATGATATTTTCCAGTTCTGTCTATTAGCCTGCAAATTTCATGAAGTCATTGTTTTGATTAGCTGGGTAGTACAACATTGTATAAATGAAGCACATTTTCTATATCCATTCTTCCCTTGAGGGACATCTAGGTTTTTTTCCATTTTCTGGCTATTATAAATAAGGGTACAGAGATAGCATCTCCTCCAGGACTCTCAATAGATCCAGGATCACAGGTGAGATCTTGACCCCTCCCCAAGACCTGGCCTAACTGGGACACCACTCCAGGACCCAGGTTACACAGCCAGAAGCACACAGTCCTTCCAGCTTACACCTGTCCCCTGGAACAGAGCCTGTGCTTCGCACTCATCAACCTACTCACACTCAGATGCAGCCTGTCCTTCAGGACTTCTGGCAGATCCAGGGTCACAGGTGAGATCCCCAGACTTCCCCACAATATATGTCCTAACTGCGAGCTCTCAGGACACAGGGGACACAGGCAAAATTACCCAAAAAGAAGCACACTTATCCTGAGCACACCCGATCCTAAGGGCATACTCTGGGCTCTGGATCTCTACCCACTCTGCCCAGATCTAGAAGCAGTATGTCCCCCAGGAATTCTGACTTATCAAGGATCACAGAGAAAACAGGTCCTCCAGGAGTTCTGACATAACCAGGGTCACTAGACCACAGGTTCACAGGAGGGACAGGCTCCAGTCAGAGACAGTAAAGACAGCTAACACTAGACACAACTAGATAGAATGTAAGCAACAGAAACCAATGCTACTTGGCACCATCAGAACCCAGCTCTCCCACCACAGCAAGTCCTGGATACCCCAACACACCTAAAAAGAAAGATTTTGAATTAAAATCACATCTCATGATGATGGCAGAGGACTTTAAGAAGGTCATATATAGCTCCCTTAAAGAAATACAGGAGAGGGGCTGAGCAAAAAAAAAGAAAAAAAAGATAAGAAAAAAGAAAAAAGAAATACATGAGAACACAGGTAAACAGATAAAAATAAACTTAAAAAGGAAACACATAAAGCTCTTGAATTAATACAAGAAAGCACAAAGAAACAGGTGAAGGAAATGTACAGAACCACAGAGGATCTAAAACTGGAAACAGAAACAATAAGGAAATAATGAAGGGAGACAACGCTGGAGATGGAAAACAGAAGAAGTTCATAAATAATTCCCTTAAATAAATACAGGAGAGCACAGGTAAACAGAAACACAACAATTCCTTAAAGAATTACAGGAAAACACAACCAAGCAGGTGAAGGAATTGAGCAAAGTCCATACTAGATCAGTACAGGATCTAAAAATGGAAACAGAAACAATAATGAAACTCCAAAGGGAGACAGTGTTGAAGATGGAAAACCTAGGAAAGCGATCAGGAGTCATAGATGCAAGCATCACCAACAGAATACAAGAGATGGAAGAGAGAATCTCAGATGCAGAAGATACCATAGAAAACCTTGACACAACAGTCAAAGAAAATTCAAAATGCAAAAAGACCCTATCACAAAACATTCAGGACATCCAGGACACAATAAATAGACCAAACCTAAGAATAAAAAAGAGAGTAAAGATTCCCAACTCAAAGGGCCAGTAAACATCTGCAAGAAAATTATAGAAGAAAACTTCCCTAACCTAAACAGATAACCATAAACATACAAGAGGCATACAGAATGCCAAATAGATGGAACCAGAAAAGAAATTCCTCTTGTCACATAAAAACCAAAACACCAAATGCACAGAACAAAGGTAGAATATCAAAAACTGGTAAGGGGAAAAGGTCAAGTAACATATAAAGGCAGGCCTTTCAGAATTGCACTAGACTTCTCAACAGTTACTCTAAAAACTAGAAGATCCTAGGCAGATGTCATGCAGACCCTAAGAGAACACAAATGCTATCCCAGAATACTATACCAAGCAAAACTCTCAATTACCATAGATGGAGAAGCCAAGATATTCCATGACAAAACCAAATTTAAACAATATAGTTCAATAATCCAGCCCTACAGAGGATAATAGAAAACTCCAACACAAGGAGGGAAACTACACCAAAGAAAGATCAAGAAAATATTCTTTCATCAAACCCAAAAGAAGAAAGCTATACAAACATAATTCCAACTCTAACAACAAAAATAAAAGGATGCAACAGTCGTTGGTTCTTAATCTCTCTTGGCATCAATGGGCTTAATTCCTCAGTAAAAGAAAATATAGACTAACAGATTGGATATGTAGACAGGACCTAGCATTTTGCTTCATACAACACACCTCAGTGAAAGACAGACACTACCTCAGATTAATAGGCTAGAAAAAAAAATCTTTCCAAGAAAATGATCCCAAGAAATAAGCTGGAGTAACAATTCTAACATTGAATAAAATTGACTTTCAACCAAAAGTTATCAAATTCATCTGGAATAATAAAAAACCTAGGAGAGCAAAAACCATTCTCAACAATAAAAGAACCTCTGGTGGAATCACCATGCCTGACCTTAAGCTGTACTACAGAGCAATTGTGATAAAAACTGCATGG
>NW_018392945.1:71777-73111 GCF_900095145.1 Mus pahari
TATGACCCAGCACAAGGGAAGGCCTGGGCCAAGTAGTGGGAGTGGGTGGGTAGGGGAGCAGGGGCGGGGGGTTATAGGGAACTTTCGGGATAGCATTTGAAATGTAAATAAAGAAAATAATAATTAAAAAAATTAAAAAATAAGATAAGGAAGAACACTTTATATTCATCAAAGGAAATATCTATCAAGAATAACTCTCAATTCTGAACACCTAAGCTCCAAATGCAAAGGCACCCACATTCATAAAAGAAACTTTGCTAAAGTTGAAAGTACACATTTTACCTCAAGCAACAATAGTGGGAGACTTTAACATCCCACTTTCACCAATGGACAGATTATGGTAACAGGAAATATATAGAGACAGAGGAAAACTAACATAACTTATGAACTAAATGGTTTTAAGAGATATACACAGAACATTTCACTCTGCAAAAAAAAATAATATACCTTCTTCTCAGTGTGAGGTGGAATCTCAGGATTATTTTGATTTGCATTTCCCTGATCACTAAGAAGTTGAACATTTCATTATGAGCTTCTCAGCCATTCATGATTCCTCAGTTGAGAATTCTTTTTTATCTCTGTACCCAATTTTTAATAGGGCTATTTGGTTCTCTGACATCTAACTTCTTGATTTCTTTGTATATTTTATATATCATCCCTCCAATAGATGTAGGGTTAGTAGGATTCTGTTTGTTTGCTTGCTTGCTTGCTTGCTTGCTTGCATGCATGCATGCTTGTTTGCTTGCTTGCATGCTTTAGGAGAATAGGATATACTTTTAATTTTGGATTTTGACTATCTTGACCTGGTTTTGAACCACAAAATCAGCATTGAGTAAGGATCCCATCTCATAGAGTAGGCCTTCAGGTAAATCAAATATTGGTTGGTTATTCCCACGAACTTTATGCAATCATTGCACTAGCATATCTCAGACAGGGAAACATTGTGGATCAAAAGTTATGAGTCTGTGGTGGTGTTTAGCTTTTACTTTTGTTCACTGAAGAGTGCCCTGATATACCAAAGACACTAGCACATAGAGGTAAAGGCATCAGCTCTACACCTTCATGTTCAAGGAGTTGTATAGTTTTGTTGTCGCCGCTGTCTCCGACCAGCAGAAAAGAAGCGACAAAACCGATGTCCTTCTCAAAGCAGTTTATTCAGGAACATAACTATGTGCACTAAAACGATCCCCCCTCTTTTGATCTCTTGGCCATCCCCTTTTACACCCTCTAGTCCACTCCCTATTACCCCATTCCACGTAGGCATAGTTCATTGGCTCAGGACTACATTTGTCACACCATCTGATCTTTCGTCGTGGTGCATCTGTGCAGTGCAG
>NW_018392945.1:73316-113103 GCF_900095145.1 Mus pahari
GTCTTCAGAAATGATCTTTAAATAGTAACCTACCTTCTCTCTCTCTCTCTCTCTCTCTCTCTCTCTCTCTCTATATATATATATATATATATATATATATAGATAGATAGATAGATAGATAGATAGATAGATAGATAGATAGATGATAGATAGATAGATAGATAGATAGATATAGATAGATATTGATATAGATATTTCTTTATTTACATTTCAAATGCTATCCTGAAAGTAACCTGCCTTCTTGACAGCAGTGTGGGTTGTTTGAAATATCCCATGGGACACCATTGGTCAACAAATCAATTAGATATAACCCAATCCCAGTTCAGGAGGTTTCATTTGGTAGCAAGAGATGACCAGGTGTGGAATCAATGTCCATAATATTTTTCAGTTATTTCATTTAGATTTCCTTCATACATGTATATATTGGTGGAAGACTATCTTGTAATAGGTTTCCATACTACCTCTAAATGGCCCTTAGTTTAGGCTGTCCTTTCCATCTTTTTCTGCATGGCCTCTGTTATTTCCATCTTCCCACACCCTCTTCACTTGAACCTCCTGATCTAGTATCCCTCATTTGAACCTCCTGATCTAGGATCCCTTACTTAATCAATCTTATAACATCTATTATGCTTCCTATACTGAAGGAGATCTGATCATCACCCTGGCCAATGTACCTAATTTCTTACTCTATACCCAACCTCTGTGATTCTATGGATCGTATATTGGTTATGATTGATGTAATACTGAATTCCCCTTTATAAGCTAATGTATAATATATTTGTCTTTCTGGTTCTTGGATACCTCACTAATCATAATTTCTTTTCAGTTCCGTGTACTCAGCTGAGAATTTCTTGATTTCATTATTTTAATGGCTGAGTAATATTCTACTGTTTAAAGGTAACACATTGTTCTGTTGTGAGCCATCTAGATAGTTTCCAATTTCTAACCATTATGAATAGAGCAGCAATGAACATAAGTGAGAAGATGTTCCTGTGATAGAAGGAAATGGCATTAGGATACATGCCCAAGAGTGATAGAGCTGAAATTTGAGGTAGATTGATTCCCACATTCCCAATTCTCACTGATTTCCCATTTTCTTCTGAGAATTCTGTTTATATTTATACCCCAGCTTCTTGTTTTTTTTTTTTTAATGTCTCATGGGAGTATTTGCTTTTCTTTTTTATTAGATATTTTCTTTATTTACATTTCAAATGCTATCCCGAAAGTTCCCTATACCCTCCCCCTGCCCCTGCTCCCCTACCCACCCACTCCCACTTTTTGGCCCTGGCATTCCCTGGTACTGGATACCCCAGTTTCTTAATTGAGTTACTTGATTTCTTTTTGGTTGGTTGTTTGATAATGAGTTTTTCTGAGTTATTTATACATTTTGTATGTTAGCCATCTATCAGATGTGTAAAAATCTTTTCACACCTATTGTCTTCTACGTTCTTCAATTGATGATGTCTTTTGCTATGCATAACCTTTCTCCATTTCATTAGGTCCCATTTAGTAATTGTTGATCTTAGTGCCCATGCTAATAATGTTTGCTTCAGAATGTCTTTCCTGTGACAATAAGCTCACAGATATTCTCCATTTTCTCTTCTACTATATTCACTCTATTTTTATACTGATTTTTTTTTTTTTATCTTTTGGATTGAGAGTTGTTGAGGGTGATACTTTTGGATCTCTGCTTTCTTCTTCATGTAGCATTCCAGCATCATTTCTTGAAGATGTTGTCTTTTTTTCTCTTCATATTTCTGGCTTCTATATTATAAAATGAAATGTCTATAGGTGTATGAAACTTTGTTGGCATCTTTAATTCAACACCTGTTTGACATGCTGTTACCATGCTGGTTTTAATACAATAACTGTGCACTGCAACTTGATATCAGAAATAGGAAAATTTCAGTTCTTTTATTATTTGTGACTGTTTCAAATATATTGGATTTTTGTCAATTTATATTAAATTGAAGACTGTCTTTTCACTACCTATGAAGAACTGTCTGGTAATTTTGATGAAGAATATATTGAGTTTGTAGATTGTTTTTGTAGAGTGGCCAATTTTATTATTTTAATCCTTCTGAACCTTGTGCACAGGATATCTTTGCATCTGATATCTTCTTCAATTTACTTCTTCAGTGTCACTTGCTTGTTTACTTATAGCAAGAATATTTTATATTATTTGAGGCTATTGTGAAAGGTTTTCTTCACCTCTTTTCTTTCTCAACCTATTTGTCATATATATATATATATATATATATATATATATATATATATATATATATATATATATATATATATATATGCCACTGGTTTTTGTGAGTTAAAATTGTAACCAGCTACATTGCTGAAAATCTCACGTTAGAATTTTTAATGTCACTTATGTTTACTATGATATCACCTGAAAATAAAGATATTTTGACTTCTTCCTTTCCATTTTATATTCCCATGATCTCCTTCAACTTTCTTATTGCAGTTGTTAAGACTTCAAGTACTATATTCAATAACTAGAACTTCAAGTACAATATTGAATAGATAGGGAGACAGTGAATAACCTTTATCTGTTCCTGATTTTAGTGGAATTGCTTTTACTTCCACTCCATTTAAGTCAATATTGACTCTGGACTTGATGTAAACTGTCTTTACTATGTTGAAAAATATTTCCTGTATTCCTAACCACACCAGATCTTTTATCAATAAGAGGTGTTAGAATCTTTAAAGAGTCTTTTCCATAGCTCATGGGATGATCATGTTTTTGTGTTTTAGATTACTTATATAAAATTATAAAATTTTGATTATACTTATTGATTTACAAGTTTGAACCACCCTTGGATCTCTGGAATGAAACCTACATGGTCAGTGTAGATGATATTTTTTATGAATACTCTGATTCAGTTTGCAAAACTTGTATTGAGAATTTTGCCATCTCTCTGCAAAGGAAAATTGTTCTGTAATTTTCTTTGTTTGGTCTTTACATGGCTTAGAAATCAGGGTAACTATGTCTTAATAAAATTAATTGGAATATGTTCTTTCTATTTCTATTTTGTGGAATAATTTGAAACATTTCAACATTAACTTATAATTGAAATCTCTTATCTCAGATACTTATTGGCTATACCATATTCCTTCTTAGCTGCATTTTCTAAGAACAACTTTATCCATTATTTTACCCAGAGATGTTTATTCTTGATGTTAAGGTATATTTCTAGAATGTAGCAGAGATATGGATTCTCTTTTCTAAACTAATATGTTAGTCTATGTTTTTTAATTGGGCAATTAAGGCCACTGATGCTGATAGCTATCAGTGACCAATGTTTCTTTATTACTTATATTGTGTTTTTGTTGTTGTGACGGTAGTGGTGGTCATGGCATGTATATGTGTATTTCTCCCCTCTTTTGAGTTTACTGGTCAAGGACTATTTATTCCTTTTGTTTGTCGAGATATAATTAACCACTTTAGGTTGAAATGTTCCTGTTACTACCTTCTACAAATTTGGAAGTACAGATAAATACAGTATATATTTGGTTTTATGATGTCTTATTCTGTATTCCCCATTTACTGTATTTGAACTTTTTTGCAGAGTATAGTATTGTATTTTAAGATCTGTGTCATGGTAAAGTTTGTAGAATATCTGTAAAGGACCTTCCGGGTTTAGAGTCTCCATTGAGTTGTGAGATCTGCATTCATGTTAGGTGATGTTTTCTTCTTGCATCTTTTAATGATCCATGGTCTGTATGTTTAGAGCTTTGAGTATTATGTACCAAGAGGGATTTCCTTCTTCATCCAATCTACTTTGTGTTAGAAATGATTCCTGTATCTTGATAGGTACTTCCTTCTGTAGTTTTAGGAAGTTTTCATTTTATAACTTTATCGATAATATACACTGTATCATTGATGCAAGTTTCTTGTCCTTTCTAAACTCCATCTAATCTCAGATTTGGTCTTTTCACAGTACATGGATTTTATGAATGTTATGGGCAGGGAATTATTGCTTTGTTGTAGTTGATGTTGTTAGATTTAAAACTCCTTTAACTTAGGTATCCATTTTTTTCCTTTATGCCTTAAACACCTGAGGTTTTCACGTCCATCTATTATATTTTGTTGGTGAGGCTTGTCTCCAAGATTCACGTTGCTAAATTTTTCATTTCTAGAATTGCATCTCTTTGAGTTTTTTTCATTGATTCTATTATTATTTTCAGGTCTTGAATTTGTTTTAGTCATTTTCTTCACCTGTTCATTTTTATATCCATCAATTTATTTAAAGGATTTATTCATTTCTTCTTTCAGGACCTCTTTTATATTTATTAAGGCTATTTTAGGTTTTGATTTTTTTCTTCAACTTCCTCTGTATTGCACCACTAAGGATGTCCTGTGGAAGGGTTGCTGAGATCTATTGAAAACAGGTTGTCCTGGCTTACACTGTGCTGGTTTATACTAGCGTCTAGGTATCTGGAATTGGTAAAATTTTAATTCTATGTGCTTATAGTCAGTCTTCTCGTTATTGGGTTTATGCTTTTTCCCATAGTTTCAGTTGTTCTTCCTGGGTCTAAATAGAGTGTGGTAGTTGTGTGTTTCATTGTGTGAAATTATTTTGTGATCCTGATTGATGTGGCCACAAAGCCTTCCATCAACTATGTTTTTGATGTTGAAAATTAGGTATTTAGCACTGAAAATTAGGAAGGGGGAGTGACTAGGGTCTTAAGGATGAAGGTGTCCATGGAGGGAGGAATGAAGGGTCCACCAGAAACTATTTAGAGTCCAGGGAGTAGAGGCAGAGAGTGAGGAAGGATCAAAACATCTAATGAGATACATAACTGTGAATAAGACTGAGAGATATAATATTTCACAGAGGAAGAGTGAATATGTGCAGTCAGCCTACCTGTTTCACTGACCTAATTCCTTTCCTGGCAGGCTTTGTTGGAATGCTCCCATAAACATCCTGATGGAACTGCGGACTGGGATATCAGGTTGAATGGGACAGGGTGGCTGTAGGAAAAGTAACCTCTGGAGAAGGAGGAAGAGAAGAAGGGAATGTCGCAGCTGGTGATCTGCAACAGCAATAGGGATAAAACTTGGGGACTAGATTTGGAGGAGAGGAGAGAGAGATATGAAGATCTGCAGTTAAGCCACCTGCTTCCTTGTCCTCCTTTTTTCTTGATGTTCACAATCCTTAGTTCATGATAGTCTAAATATTTCTCATACAACCATTTGTGACTAAGTGGTACTATATCACACTGTGTAAATTATGAGGTCTGTACATGAAATTATAAAACAAATCATAGAAATAACACTTCTTATAATATAGCTCTGCAACTTTGGACAAGCAGAGTATAAAGAAAGGACTCAGTAGTCAAAAGCACTTGCTATCCTTCCAGAGACTGAGTTTGTTTCTCAGCCCACAAATAATGGGATTAATAATCAAATGAAACTCTAGTCTCTGGAGATGGAATCCAACACTGTTTTTGGGTCTTTGTGGACAGTTTCATACTCATGGCATGTGTACATGAAGACACACATGTATGCAAATATATAAAATGGAATTTAAAAATTATTTTTATTATAGGTGACTAATAGCAAATAAGTATTTTATGTGTTCATCATTCACTGTCACCGGGGTAATGCAAATTAAAATTACTATCATCCAGAAGTATAGCACATTTTGATCTCGATTTCGGAAAAGAAGAGTCCTTTTTCACTGCATATTGGAGAACAACCCAGTACAGTCAATTTGGAAATAAATATGAACTTTCATCAAAGCATTAAAAGCATAAGTTCTACATGACTCAGTCACAACATTCTTGTGCATGTACTAAAAGATACCTTACCAATGAGATATGTGCACATCAATGCTTATTGCTCCCTTTGAATGAGAGTTAATAAATGGAACTAGCATAGATGTCCATAAATAGGAGTGAATAAAGAAAATATAGAAATATGCAGCACATGGATTTATACCATTGCAAAGAAAAAATAAATTCATGGAATTTTCAGAAACTGTAATATATAATGAGGTTAAAAATCACACAAAAATAAAATTTGCCCTCATATACAGGCCTAACCTTATATATATAGCCAGATACACACACACACACACACACACACACACACACACACACACACACACTCATACATACATACCCACACATATAATACATATTTTTCTAAGAGGCTTTGTTTTTTAAAAAAAATAATCATAAGACCCTGTACCTTTTATTTTTCAGAAATTTACTTACATTCAATTATAATATTTTATTGGTTCTTTGATAATTTTATTCATTTTATTTTGCCCCTATTGAACCCTATCTACCAACACCTTTCAGATAAATACTTATCTTCAAATTTCTGTCAGTAAACACACACACACACACACACACACACTCATTAAATTTTCCAATTATTAACTAACATTAACTGTGTTTTTATGTACAAATATTGACTAAAAATCTCTTACTAGGAGACATTTGGTCTTCAGCTTAAACTTTACACTGTTCCTGGATCTGGATGAATTTCATCTAAAATTATTCCTTATTCCAGCTCTATCCAGTCCCTGTGGAATGCACTTCTTGCTTTTCCCACTGACTATGCAGACATCTGAGTTATTTTCCTTATAGATGACTTTACCAGGTGAAAGGGTGTAAATGAAGAGCCTTCCAAGTGGTTTCACCAGGTCTTTTCATACTCAGGTCAGGCTACCTATGGTTCTGAGTTGTTTTACACAAAGAGGATGACTGTAAATCAAACAAGTAGAGCTACTGTCAGGTCTGTAATTGTAAGGTAGAGTTCAGATGCAGGAGTGCTCCCCATGTTCCCTTACCCCATATATATATATATATATATATATATATATATATATATATATATATATATATATATATTGAAGGCTAATAATATGCCTTCGGTTTGAGAAAAACTCTATGTCAGATGGACTCACCACAAGTAGCAGCTGGGGCAACAAACCCTCACATTTCTTCTTCATTAGGTAGATTATACTCTGATTAGTATCTGTGTGGGAGTCAAGCTATTTACTTGCTGAAAGAAGTAAGTTGAAGCATGTTCAAATTAGAGACTGATGATGGCAAGGTGAAATATGTCTGCCTCTGATCCGCTGTCACCAAAGCTAAGGGGGGACACCAGGTGGTCAGGGAAGCACACTTGATGTGTAAAATTGGAGCCAGTTTTTGTTTGTTTGTTTGTTTTATTTTGTTTTGTTTTGCTTTGCTTTGCTTTCTTTTTCCCATATCACATTATACCAATGCTCTGACAGGCAATACATAGTCACTTTCTTCCCTGGAGTTACAACAGGACACCTGGAGACTGGATCATCACAATGACACCCACTAAGACTGAAAGCACTCCTGAAATATTAGTAGAGAAAAGGGAAAATAAATCATCTTTTTTTAAATTTTCAGATATAAACATCAAAATTTTCCCATGAATTAGTGTTTCCATATATTGAATGTAAAGTATGTATTTGTGTACCATCATCTGCTTTTCTGCTTTGCCCAATAACCTTAGCTGAAATCCAGGTGAGTATTCCAGTGATCAGAGGTAAGGGTGGCATTTTCCTATTTTATTTCCCTTTGGGTGTGCTGAGCATGCCAAAGAACAAGGAAGGGCATTCTAAGAGGCAGGGACACCAGATAAAAAGAAATATTTGTGCAAATAGTGCTGGATTCCTATTGTTTTAAGTACTAAGACTGTCATAACAGGCCACTTTGCCCTTCTCTGCTTATATTCTGGCTCTCTCTCCAGGCCAATTAATGTAGTGTTTGTAGTTGACAGACATTTGTGCATGCGTCTTTACATATTTGATTGAGCTGTGAGTACAATATAATTCAGGTTTTTGCAAATAACAAAGCTTAGGCCTCTGGCAGTCTTTGTTAATGTTGATAACAATTAGAGAAGAATTATACAGACTGCAAAAGAAAACACATCTTGAGCCAAGTCCAACCTTTAGAAGTAAGCATTTCACAACAAAACTCTATTAATATATATCAATAAAATGTATAGACCTAACTATTTTGTCAGATTCAGAAATATCAAAAATATTAATATAATGACCTAGGAAACATTTCAAAAGCAGTAAACTTAAGTCTCCAAATGAATATATCTTCTTTTTGGTTACACATCCTGTTCAAAATGAAATTAATGCAATTCTCTCAGAAGGTATTCAAAAAATGTCATACGGTTACTTAGGATTATAAAAGAAAATATGGATAGATATCTAAAATCATTTAAAAAGTTAAATGAAAATTTCATAAGAACTCATACATCTTTAAAAGGAACCAATGAGATGAAGAACAAGAAACTATTTGAAAAATTTAATGGTTAAAATTTCAAGAATAAACTAGCTTAATGAGATTAACTTCTGCTGCCATAGAGGCAGTACCGTGGCTATTACACCTAGGAAGATCAGAAATTAAAGAAAATGGAAGTTTAGTCAAACCACTCATCCAGCCAAGTGAGTCAGAGCTCTCATTGCAAACAATTGTTCAAGGTTCCCGGGCCCTCTCTAATCTCACAGAGACACAGAGTGTTTGACTCTTCTTAATTAAAGCAGCATATTTATAGGTGGGCTAACTCAATCAATGATGTTTTCATTCACATCTATATCACTGTGGGAGGATGTACTGGCTAGTTTTGTGTCAACTTGACACAGCTGGAGTTATCACAGAGAAAGGAGCTTTAGTTGGGGAAACACCTCCACGAGATTCAGCTGTAAGGCATTTTCTGTATTAGTGATCAAGGGGGGAGGTTACCTTGTTGGTGGGGCCATCTCTGGGCTGGTAGTCTTGGGTTCTATAAGAAAGCAGGCTGAGCAAGTCAATGGAAGCAAGCCAGCAAAGAACATCCCTGCATGGCCTCTGCATCAGCTCCTGCTTGAGTTCCAGGCCTGACTTCCTTGGTGATGAACAGCAGTATGGAAATGTAAGCCGAATAAACCCTTTCCTCTCCAACTTGCATCTTGGTCATGATGTTTGTGCAGGAATAGAAACCCTGACTGAGACAGAGGATCATGTGTAGATTTCATGAGGTGATAAACTCCCAAATCCTCATCCTCTACTCTATTGATTTTGAATGTAAAATCTGTGCCTGCCCTACTGTCACTGAACCTGTCAGGGTTCCCAGGACCTAATTTGGACACTGATTGATTAGATGCTTTAGAGACTAGCCTGGCCACTATAATAACCAATTCAACTAAGCTTTTCCACTACTAATAGACCCTGACTTAACTTGCAGTAGACGGAGGGTGATTGTCCAATAGTAACTATACCCAGCCAATCATCAGACTAAACACAAAGACCCCAATGGAGGAGTTAGGGGAAGGACTGAAGGAGCAGGAGGATTAGCAACCACACAAGAAGAATATCAGCCAACCACAGGCCACAAAGCTCCCAGGGACTAAACCAAACAAAGAGTATACATGGAAGGACACATGACTCTAGCTGCATATGTAACAGAGGAAAACCTTATCTGGTATCAATGAGAGGGGAGCCCCTTCATCCTGTGGAGGCTCCATGCCCCAGCTTAGGAAAACGCTACAGCAGTGAGGGAGGAGGTGTTGAGTGGGTGGGTAGAAGCATGGGGAATGGGGGGAGATGATAGTGGATTTAACTAGAGAGGGGTGTAATGTTTTAAATATAAATAAATAAAATAATAAAATAAAATAAAAATTAAAGAGATATATATGCTTTTGTACAAAACAATCATGTGGATGTGCCTAAGGGTCATACATCACCCCTAACAATCTACATTAGAATCTTCAGTTTAGCACAGCTCCTGTCTCATATGGAATTTCTTGTTATCATATGACTTAACCTCATATGTCCATCTTGGAAAATTGTACATGCCTCACCACATATGGACAGCCTACATCACCAGTCAGAGCTCACCCTCCATCACCATTCTCCTCCTGCAACTCATTCTCTCCTTACCCAGAATCCAAAGTAATAACAGAAACAGGGACTGGACAAGACTCATCATTTTGAGATGAATTAAGGAGAGTGATCATTGAAATAAAGACCACTGATCTTTTATCTCAGTACAGCCAGGCAAGAACATCTCTAGGTAGTAATGTGGTCTGGTTAAGTGTACATAGGGGACTGTTTTGTAGACTCTGTCTAATTAAAAAAAAAAATCCAAATAGGTCTTCTAAATCAGGAGTGAATGTACTAAATCAAAAATGTGTTCACTAATGGGAGACTACCAGTATGCTGAAAGACTGACAAAGTGGTTCATATTAGTTTTTCTTTTAATATAAATTCTTTCTGCATAATCTAATGATGCTGATTCTGGTAGAGACAAAAAAGAGAGAGAATGAGAGAACAGGGGGAAAGAAGGAGACAGAGGGGAGACCAAGATGCCTGGATTATGTAGACAAGAGCCTCTGAAGTCAGGTCATCACATGGGCTGATAAGTTCAGGACTGAGGGCAGGCTATTTTGTCAGGGAGGGACTGACTGAGGGATGATAGGAGGACCTGGAGACTATATGTGCTTTGGAGTGTAAAACATACACCTCAATCTCTTGTCCTTGTGTTTGAAATAGTAATTCATGCCACTAGAAGATACATCTAAAACTCAGGTAGCATTGACAAGAGTAGTCTAGCAAATTCCCAACACTCTTCTTCTGTCCTTGAGAATCAAAGCAGCAGGATCTCTTAGAACTGATTTCTATACCAGACTGTTGTCCTTTGTATATAGGATTTAATCAAAAGAGATGGGGAAAGACATTGCATATTCATCAAAGGAAAAATACACCAAAATAAAGTGTCAATTCTGACATCTATGCCCACAGTGCAAGGGCACTCACATTAATAAAAGAAACTTTACTAAAGCTCAAAATACACAATAAACATCACACAAAAAATAATGGGAGACCTCAACACCCCACTCTTACCAATCAACAACAAGTCATTGAAAGAGAACTTAAACAAAGACACAGTGAAACTAACAGAAATTATGAACCAAATGGATTTAACAGATATCTACAAAACATTTCACCCCAAACAAAAGAATACAGGTTTTTCATGGAACATTCTCCAAAATTGACCATATACTCAGACAAATAAATAAATAAATAAATAAAACAAGCCTAAACAGATACCAGACGATTCACATAAACCTTTGCATTCTATCAGATTCTCATGGACTAAGGCTAGACTTAAAACAAACAAACAAACAAAAACAAAAACAAACAAACAAAAAATCAAAAACAGAAAGCCCAAATGTTCATGGAAACTGAACAACTCTCTATTCAATGATATCTTGGTCAGGGAAGAAATAAAGAAATAAATTAAAGACTTTCTAGAATTCAGTGAAAGTAAACGGACAGCATACCCAAATCTATGGGACACAATTAAGCAGTGTTAATAGGAAAATCCATGCACTACATGCCGTCATAGAGAAATTGTAGAGATCCTATACTAGCATCTTAACGGCACAACTGAAAGCCCTATAACACAAAGAAGCAAACAAATTCTAAAGGAGTAAATGACATGAACTAGTCAAACTCATGGCTAAAATCAACCAATTACAGAAGTGGATGCTCACAGTCATCTATTGGATGGAACACAGGGCCCCTAATGAAGGAGTTAGAGAAAGTACCCAAGTAGCTAAAGGGGTCTGCAACCCTATAGGAGGATCAACACTATGAACTAACCAGTACTCCACAGAACTGTGTCTCTTGCTGCATATGTAGCAGAGAATGGCCTAGTCGTCCATCAATGGGAGAAGAGGCCCTTGGTCTGGTGAAGATCATATGCCCCAATACAGGGGAATGCCATGGCCAGGAAGCAGGAATGGGTGGGTTGGAGCAGGCAGGTGGGGTATAGAGGACTTTGGGGATAGCATTTGAAGTGTAAATGAAGAAAATATCTAATAAAAAAATCAACCAATTAGAAACAAAGAGAACAATCCAAAGAATCAAGAGAATCAAGAGCTGGTTCTTTTAGAAAATCAACAATGTAGATAAACCCTTAGCCAAAATAATTGATGGAACAGAGACAGTTTCCAAATTAATAAAATCAGAAAAGAAAAGGGAGATATAACAACAAAAATGAGGAAATTTTTAAAAAATCAGATCTTACTTCAAAAGTCTATAGTCACCAAAACTTGAGAATCTAGATAAAAGGGATGATTTTCTAGATACCACATACCAAAATTTAAATCAAGTTCATGTAAACTATCTAAATGGCCCTATAATCTCTGAGGAAATGGAAACAGCCATTAAAATGCTTCCATTGAAAGGCATCCCAGAGCCAGATTATTTTAGTAAAGAATTCTACCAGGCCTTTATAGAAGAGCATAGACCAATATTTCTCACTCTATTTCACAAAATAGAAACAGAAGGAATACTATCTAATTCATTCTAGAAGCCTCAGTTACTCTGATACCTAATGCGTACAAAGATCCAACAAAAAAGAGAACTTCAGACCAATTTCACACATTTATATCAATGCAAAATTATCCAATAAATTTCTTGCAAACTGGACACATAAAAATCAGCATTCATCATAATCAAGTAGTGTCATCTAAGGCATGCAGGAATATATGAAAATTCATCAGTCTAATCCACTATATAAACAAAGTAGAAAAAAATCACGTTCATCAACTAGGTGCTGAAAACACTTTGAAAACTACACAAAAAATAATCCTGGATACCCAAAACAACTTAGAACAATAAAAGAAATTCTGGAGGAATCACCATGCCAGATTTCAAGCTGAACTACAGAGCAATAGTGATAAAAACTATATAGTATTGAGACCCAAACAGACAAATTGATCCATGGGATAGAGTCAAAGATACAGAAATATACCTACACACCTACAGACACTTGATCTTTGACAATGAAGCCCAAACCACACAGTGGAAAAGAAAGCATCTTCAACAAATAGGTCTGGTCTAACTGATGGATATCCTGTACAAGAATGCAAATTGATCAATATTTATCACCCTCAAGAAACCTCAAATCCAAGTAGATTGAGGACACTAAATCTGATAAAACTGAAAGTGGGAAATAACCTCAAAGGCATTGGCACAGGGGAAATTTTCCTAATAAAACAACCATGTCTCATGCTCTAAGATCAACAATTGAATAATGGGACCTCTTGAAATTTAAAAGGAATTAAAGAACTTAGACTCCAAAAAAAAAAAAAAAATCTCAATAATCTAATTTAAATGGGGTACAGAGATAAATAGAGAATTTGGAACAGAATAGTCTCAAATAGCCAAGAAGCACTTAAAGATGCGCTCAAAGTCCTTCAACATCAGGGAAATGTAAATCAAGAGGAATCTGAAATTCAACATTATACAAATTAGAATGGCTAAGATCAAAAACTCTAGTGATAGCACATGCTGGTAAGGATAGAGAAAAAGACGAATTGCTGGTGGGATTGAAAACTGGTGCAACCACTCTGGAAATTAATCTGGCAGTATCTCAGATAATTGGAATTAGTTCTACCCAAAAATTTTGCTATACTTTTCCTGGGCATATGCCCAAAAGATGCTATACTATAATACAAGGACATGAGCTCCACTATTTTTATAGAAGCCTCATCTGTAATATTTAAAATTGAAAGCAACTGCTGGGCGTGGTGGCACACGCCTTTAATCCCAGCACTTCGGAGGCAGAGGCAGGCAGATTTCTGAGTTCGAGGCCAGCCTGGTCTACAGAGTGAGTTCCAGGACAGCCAGGGCTACAGAGAGAAATCCTGTCTCGAAAAACCAAAAACAAAAAAACAAAAAACAAAACAAAACAAACAAACAAAAAATTGGAAGCAACTCTCATGTCCCTCAACCAAAGAACAGATACAGAAAATATGGTTCATTTACACAATGGAATACTATTCAGCCATTAAAAATAAAAATATCATGAATTTAGTAGGCAAATGGAACTAGAAATTACCATCCTGAGTGAAGTAATTTAGACCTAAAAAGACATGTCTGGTATGTACTCACTGATAAGTGGATATTAGTGAAAAAATACAGAATTCCCATGATACAGCCCACAGACTATATGAAGTTTAATAAGAAGGAAGGCCAAAGTGAGGATGCTTCAATCCCACTCAGAAGAGGAATCAAAATATTCATAGGAGGCTAAGGTAGTCACCAAAACTGGAGAATCTAGATGATATGGATGATTTTCATGATGTACCTGAGTGGGAGAGGGGAGAGAGAAAGGAAATGGGGGTAGGATCAGATATGGAGGTGGCAGGATAGAACTCAGAAGGCCAGGAGAATGAATGGAAATATGGAGCTGCCTGCAGTGGGTGGAGGGGGATTAGGGTAGGTGTGGAGCCTCTAGAAACTCTCAGAGACTTGGGACGTGAGATGCATTCATGACTCAATGTGAGTGACCAAATACACAACAGTAGATGAACCTGAACAGTCTTCCTCCACTAGATAGACAGGACCCTCAGTGGAAGTATGTGGATATCAAACAACCTTCAAAATATTTGACCCAGAATTATTCCTGTCTAAAAGAAAAACGGGGAGAAAAACAGAACAGATACCAAATTAATGGCCAACCAGTGGAAGCTCAAATTGTTATCCATCCCATAGTCACACAACAAACCTGGAAAGTATTACTGATGTTATGTTAGGCTTTCAGACAGGAACCTACCATGGCTGTTCTCTGAGAGGCTCTAGCAGCAGCTAACTGAGACACATGCAGATACACAAAGCCAACCATTGAACTGAGGTCAGGGCCCCTATGGGTGAATTAAGGGAATGACTGAAGGAAATGAAAAGGATGGCAACCCCATAGGAAGACCAATAGTATCAACTAACCTGGACCCCTAGGAGGCTCCCATAGACTGAGCAACCAACCAAAGAGCATACAAAGGTTGCTCCAAGGACCACTACACATATGTGAAAGATGACTTCCTTGTATTGCCTCAGTGAGAAATGATGTGTCTAATCCTGTAGAGACTTGATGCTGCAAGGAGGTGTGTTGCTATGTGGACACCTTTTCAGAGGAAAAGAGGAGGGGAATAGAGTGGGGAAAACTGGGAGAAGAGACAACATTTGTGATGTAAATAAATAAAATAATAAATTACTAAAAAGTTCCAATCTGATCCAGTGTGATAGTTAGACTGTACAAGCATTTGTTGATCCTGAGAACTTGGTTTTGATCCCTGAATGTGAGAGAATGTAAGAGAGAACCAAATCTGTACATATTTTTCTCTGAAATTAATACAGAAATGAGATAAAATTTAAATAAAATTAAACAATGGCCTGGCCTGGGGCAATTGCAAAATGATTTTGATTATATTGGAGACAGTCCTTATAAGTAACTGCTTTTTATGAATTTAAAAAAAGTCAAAATGACAGAATGTTTTGCTGCCAAGGTATAGAATTAACAAGGTCAAAGAGATGCTGTGGGTGCTTCTATTAAAATCTCAAAATGTCATTAAAAGCTTGGAAGAATCTGAAAAATACTGTCAACAGATGGAGATTCACAAAAGAATGGCTACACATTCTAACCAAAACCTTGACTTCCTTTGAAGGTTTTGGTGATGACTTGTAACTTCATGGGAGGAAACTCATCAGACTGCTGACAGTAATAGTTTGCAAAATCTTCATACTGAACACTTTTGATGTTGAGTGTGATTTGTCACACTCATTCAGTTCCTTACTCACTGTCATTGAACCTTGATGGATCACCATCCTTTGATACATCATAGTACAGGATCTTAGGAGTTTTCCCTGGTTCCAACATGTATTACTAATGTGCTGACTGATCAAACAGTCAATGACAACACTTTCTTCCAGTGATGTAGAGATGATGAGGAATGAATCAGCACAATTGCACCTTAGGCAGCTGAGTTTAAAAACACAACAAATATTTTCTGTAAATCATGCTAGGAAAAATTACCTGTAGATTCAAACAGCACTGTAACAGTAACTGTGGGCTCTGATGTCTTATCACAGCAATAGAAAGGTTAGCCATTTAGTAAATGATAACCAAGGTATGATCCATAGACTCAGTGCAGTAAGAGATAGAGGAAGAAACTGGACTTGAGAACACGGATCTCCCAGAGAGGGAAATATAGAATAGATGTTCTGTGTGACTCTCACATTATCTCTATAGCCAGAGGGTCTCCTGTGCTCTAACAACCAGGTGACTAGGAGCAAAAATGACATCCATATCTGTATGACCATGAACATACCAGACTCTTAAGACAGTACAGATAACCTATCTCTAAAACTCATCTTCTTGGAAGAAATGAAATGTACCCTGGGATGAGTTTCTATGTAATTACACTTCTTTGTTTACCAGGGATTGTATAATACCAGGAAACCTTTTCCCTAAAGTATATTATGTTTAAATTTCTTAGGAATACACTGCCTGAGCTCAGCCTCCCCGTGTCTGATCCAGGTTGAAAAAGTCAAATTAAACTGAATTTCCTTATTCACCTCTTTGCAGAATGCTTACCTGCTGGGACACTGGCAGCATTTCTCTCACATAAAGACAGGAAAAGTGGTTAAATTTTTCCTTGAATTGAAATTATCAGAGATAGGAATCAAGTGAGAGTTTGGACTCAAATCCAGATCCTACTGACGCACAGCCAGTGTTCTTAATCTTTAAACCATCTCTCCAGACTCCTTCCTCAGGATGTTAATCATATAAATAGATAAAAACTTCCTTGAACAACATCTCCAGGTGTATGTTGGGAGTGGTAGGATGTTGAAGAACTTGCTGAATGAATCCTACCTGTTGTCAAACTCTGCTACTAAAGAACAGTATGTTGTTGTTGTTGTTGTTGTCTTTTTTATGAGTCATGAGAATTCCCTTTATTTGATAATAGGCCTAGAAAAATAGCAGAGATTTAGGACATGGGAAAGTGTCTCTGAACTCTGTATAAGAACATCACACTGACATTAAGCCCTAGCAAAGAGAAACACTCTCAGCAGCTGAGCAGCTGGAGGCATCATAAGGAGCAGTTGGGGCAGCCTGTGCTCTCACTTCTGCTTCCCTGGGTAGTTTATGTCATGGCTTGAATCACTGTGAGAGGATACTCAGTACCCTGTCCACAGTAATAAGTTGCAGAATCTTCAGGCTCCATGCTGTTGATCTTCATAGAATACTGTGTCCCAGATCCACTGCCACTGAACCTCGATGGGACACCATCTTCCAAGTTGTTTGCAGTATAGATCAGGAGCTGAGGAGATTTCCCTGGTTTCTGCTGATACCAGTTTAAATCACTGTAAATGTCCTCACTTGCCTCACATGTGATGGTGACAGTTTCTCCCACAGATGCAGACAGGGATGCTGGAGACTGAGTCATTTGAATGTCACATCTGGCATCTACAATTGAAAAGTTGAAAACAAATCCCCACATGATTAATTATCTCACAATAGGATTTTCACTGAGACCAAGCAGCACCCTACTACAGGAAGCTGAATAAATTATAGTGCTGTCTTCATTACCCATAAGCCACAGCAGCAGCAATGCCAGGAGCTGAGTGGGTACACTCATATCTGTGTGTGATCAGTGTGATGCTGACTCCAGCAAAGTGTGTGACCTGATTATAAAGAAATTCTCATATTAGTGGGCTGTGATTTGGGTACATGCAAATCAGCAAAGGGTAGTCACAGCTGCAGGAACAATCAGTTCAGTAGCTCATTACAGACCTGTGGTTCTCTTATGTCTCCAACTGAAACAAAGTACAGGTTTATTTGTAGGGAATGTGCTTTACTTAGAACAACAAACAACAGCAACAGTCTATGATTTGTAACTTATTTTGACTTGTTTCATGTGCCATTTAGAATTTCCTTGTCGTGGCTTCCTCCATAGCATATTTCAGATATGGTACCATTTTAGACACAACATAAATTATTCCATTGTCCTTTCAAAGGTAGGTGTAAATATTATTATGGTCTGCCAGTTTCTTCTGTGATTTATTTTCTCCCTTTTGAGACTGAATTTTAGTATTGTCCCCATACATTTCCTCTTTCTAAATCCTGACAAATACATATGCACACATATATTTTTATGCACTCACACATTCCTAACTATAATTTATTGAGTCTATACAATAGTCACAATATTTAAATTTTTAGGTATATATATATATATATATATATATATATATATATATATGCAATGTGCCTTTGAGATTTCAGATTATTGCACCTGATATCTTTCCCCTCTTAATACAAGTTATTGTATGCAATGAAAATGAGTATTCTCTCAGAAATAATTATTCATGACGTTAAAAGTACAATGAATGCAAATTTGCATATGCTATGAGCACAATATCTTTCTAGATATTCAGAGGACAAATATTTAGTCTGCGTTTAGGATGGAAGGGCACAAGCTGTGTGATGACAGAAGCATATAAGGAAGTGAAGGTAGCAGCCATACGTGGGGAGTTATAGTCATAGTCATGTCCAGACTTAGTGCAAGTTTCTGTCAACAGTTGAATGGTAAAAGTTTTACAAGTTCAGACCAGCATTCTACAGGAGATAGAGCTTTTACAGAGTGAGACTGACACCCACTCATCACCTGAAGATGATGATGGATACAAAAGAGGTGTGTCATAAAGAATGGACAGGTAGGTAGTTACTGGTTGTTGCAGGTAAGTTACTGGTTGATCTGAAAAATTAATGACCAGGATGACTCTGAAGTATATACTCATGGTATTTCCATTCAGAGACATATCAAAGATGTATTTATGTGCAATAAAGAAAAAAAGGTTGCATCTATCCCAGGTCTATCCACTAATATGATTATATTTCATGTATTGACACTATATATGCATGCTTTGATTAATCAATAAAATCAGTCCAATAAACACAGTCAATCAAAATGTAAATTTATTTCAGTTTTATAAGTGTTGCACAGATCTCTCACATACATGGTAATATTTTGGGTTATGTTTCTTCTCTACAAATAGGCAGAAGTCATTGCTACCCAGGTCAAGAATGCTGCTGGTGGACGGCAGTCTCTGATTACTATACCTGCCCCAAACCTGAGGCACTCAATAGAGAAGACCGAGTCCTCTTTTATTACCTGGAATGTTTGATTTCACCTGCATCACATCTGCTTTATGTATGGATTTACACACTGCCTAGGTTCTTTTAGGTGGCTAATTCTAACTTCACCTCGTTCATGAAGTTGCATTTTCAGTAATTCTTCAGTAATTATTGAATACAAGGCATGATAAAATGTATAGAACTTTACTGTTATCACTCTAAATCACACTCCTCTGGAAACCCATTTTCCAAACACTTTATTGTCTTAGGATATATAACACTATGGTCCATCTATGTCTGACTCTTGGACATATGGTTGAACTTCCATGACATCCAAAATTCATTATCCATAGAAATACGTGAAATGATGTGATTACTCAAAGGAACAGTGTATCACCTATAAGAAATATTGTGGGCCAGGTCCCTGGATTGTGGTCTATATCTAAATGTCTAAAGTGCACTGGGAAATGAAAGGATAAGGTGCTACTTAGTGTTGGGAAAGTATGATCCCTCAGATCCTTTCCACAACAGTGACAAGAGACTTCAGAGAACTGAAGTTCACATTAACATTGGTTCACAGCAAGTTTCTTCATGGGCATAAATATATGAGTGTTATAAATAAGTGTCTCATTTATAAGAAGCTTCAGAGAGTCTCCAAAACAAGGAAGTAAAAAACATAAAAAATTCATTTGCACACATTCATACCATTAGCAATATTTAAGATAGGAACAAAATGGAGAAAAGAGACTTCTCATTAGCCAATGGAATGTTTCACCCTGATGGTCTTATCACTTCCTATCATAATCTTTTGAGATCAATCTGGAGACATTGGATGTCAGCTGCTTTATGTCAAGTTGTTTTTTCTCAGACTTACCAATTATATTTCCTCCTATGTTCTTTAATGTTCTCAAATTTGTAAAATCTTGAGGATGATAACAAGCACCCTCCATGTAGGTGATAATGATGTGTAATCCAGCAGCCTAACAACAGCTTTGTACTGGACTACAATGGGTGAATGGAGAGCAAAAAAAAAAAAAAAAAAGTATAACCAGGAAGATAACTTTTTAGGGCTAGAGTCATAGGATCTATAAAAAATAAAAAAATAAAAAATAAAGATGTCCAGTGATTTAGAAATTACAAACTTTTTTTTGCCTAGTACTACAGTAATCTTGAGCAAATAGGCATATATTATTGTCTCTCTTCCTGCTAGAGAGAGATTATTAAAATGAGGTGTCCCTGTATTCAACTTTATTTAAATTCCTTTTGGCTTTTATTCAAGTGGAAGCCTGATAAAGTGAACAAATATATGGAGGATTATAATATGCTCAGCAAATTTAGTGAGGTTTATGTGGTGGTTTCTTCCTGTGCATGATCAGCAACATTAGGAATCACAGAGAAAAAAATACATAAACATAAATAGGAATACATATATATTCAATCTTGCTATTAAAAAATAAGAAAATATTGTGCTGGGATGTAGCTTAATTGATGGATTTCTTTTAATTTAACAATCTTCCCTGTGTTCAACTTTATTTAAATTCCTTTTGCTCTTAGTGCCCATGCATACCTTCAAGCATACTGTACTTGCTCAGAGGTCTTGGTCTGAGTTCTGTACTTCCACTAGTCTTGAGTAGCTATCTGTTCTCCCATGGAAGCCCCACTTTGCAAGGAGATGTGTTGCCTGTTCAAAGCAGTGTTGACAACGTACTTTACGTTAGCTCTCATGAGATTCCATTACCTTGACACCATACCTCATAGCAGGTAGCAAGTCCTCAGACCATGTAATTTTAAACTAGATCATTGCCTGTAATGGTATCCAGTTGGATGCTAAGATGGCATATCACATTTAGACCTTAATTGGCATTAAACACTTTTCTTTTTAAATTGAAAACAATATCACTTTGTCTCTATGACATATATAATTATTCCTTTATTTATTGACTATTATAGGGGCATTTGTATTCTCTATTACCAAGCTGATAATTAATATGAAATAGTGTTAATAATCTTAACAGTATTATTTTTTTATTCTCTTGTCAGATATTAAATGGATTCCATACTCTTGGAAAGATAAAAGCAAACAATGCTGCTTCAACCCCAACTCTGGGTCCTTACTTTAACTAGCAGAATGTATCTTTCCTATGGTCAAATGCTTTTGGAAACAGAAAAAGCCTTATCTTTCAAATTGAAATTGTCAAAATACATTAGATGGATAAGCATACTTATGTTTCTTTTTCTCTTTATGCAAATTTAAGGTTGATGTATATTTATGTGTTGGATTATTAAGGATATTTATACTAAATATTAAGCAAAAACTTACATAGTATCTTTAAGAAAAAATGTGTCATTTTATATTATACTATTGTTTGTAAGAGGCTTTAGCTTATCAGCAGAGGGTCCAGCCCTGACTTCATTATGTAGAATTTAAAGGAATCTGCCTTTGTCTCCTGTATGCTTGAATCAAAGGTGTGTACCACCTAGGATTTGCTCAAATATCTCATTTCAACTCCAAATCATTGTTGCACTTTACTTTAGAGAACATTTCTTTTGTTTTCCACCTCTTTAGTTTTTTGTCTATTAAATAGCAACTATAAACCACTCATCAAGAAATTTGCAATTTTATCCAAATTAGATTGGCCAATTTATATAAATCCAATAACATGTTCACTTACTATAAAATATGCACAGGGAACTTTGCAACAAACCATGAATCTCTGAAGCTGAGCTCTCGAGTCTATATGAGGACAGGAGTAAACTTTATGCTATGGGTTCAGAAGATTCATCATCTGAATTTCAAACAACTTTAAGGGTTTGGGATAATTAATCATACCTTCTGCACATCCAGGATGAGATTTTCTCTGGTTGCCTTACACTGGAAGAAGCCTGTCTGATTACACTAGGATAATTGTACACTATGTATTCTAGAGATGAAATAGAATGAAGAGAATTCAGAGATAAAGAGACTTCGAGGCTTCTTCATTCCATATATTTCTGCAAACCTCACACCTGGCTGCCTCTGTGAAACATTTTGAAGAAGACTGAGGCACCACCAGAAACAGTTAAAGCAGCCCAGCCTCACACCTGTGCATTTCTGGTGGGTTTTGCTATGGTCTGCATCACTGTGGGAGGCCAGCTGCTATTCTATTGACAGTAATAACTTCCAACATCTTCAGATTCCACACTGTTGATGAAGAGTAAAAATTTGTCCCTGATTCACTGACACTGAACTTGGATAGGATCCTTGAGATGGACCAGGAAGCATACTTGATGACTACCTTTGGAGACTCATTTGTTTTTCTCTGATACCATTGTAGGTGTTTGCCAAAATTCTGGCTGTTCCTGAAAGAAAGACTGATTCTATCTTCTAGAGTCACAGACAGGATGGCTGGAGTCTGAGTCAGCAAGATGTCACCTCTGAAGGCTGGAAACAGGAAACAAGTAATAGTAGGACACTACATTGAATATGAAAGTCCATTCTAAAGTAGAAAAATAAGATTTTATTGTATCAATTTCTTGAAACAGAAAGTCAATTTCTGACGCAAATCCCGAACTCCGACTGGCAGAGAAGGAAAAAAATGACACACATGCCAAGGCAGGTTTCAAGCAGCTTCTTTCTCCAACAGCTTTCTCCAACTGAACTCTCTCAAACAGCTTATTCCCCACAGCATTCTCAAAAAGCTTTCTCTCCCCACCTCCTTCTTAAACAGCTTATTCCAAAAACAGTGTTCTCCACCCTCCCACCGGGGACACATCCTGTTTTTCTCAGTCCTGGATTCTTTCAGGGTTCAGCCAGGGAGGCCAGTGACTATCAGATGGGCAGCACAGGATCGACCACACAGGCTCAGCTGGCTCAGATTTTTGGCAGCCAGGGAATATGGGGCTTGGCACATCTGCTCCCCTCAAATTCTCATGTAATGCTGGCTTCCAAATAAAGCAAGAAAATTTTGTATTTAAAAATATATCCAGGGGCTGGTGAGATGGCTCAGTGGGTAAGAGCACCCGACTGCTCTTCCAAAGGTCCGGAGTTCAAATCCCAGCAAACACATGGTGGCTCATAACCATCCATAACAAGATCTGACGCCCTCTTCTGGAGTGTCTGAAGACAGCTACAGTGTACTTACATATAATAAATAAATAAATCTTTAAAAAAAAATATCCAGTTTTTACCACTTCCATTCATACCTGAAATCCAGAAAAGCTGAAGTGCAAGTGAAGGGCTAAAAATTAAGCTGCCTAGCTACCCAAAAGAAGAAGTGGGGTCTGTGANAACATGAACTTTTCACCCTCCCTTGCTGCACAATGGTTCCCGGAGCATTCCTGAGTGGAAAGTTTCCTGGAACAATCACAATGTCCCAAAGCCCCCGTCACAATGTTCCAATGCCCCTGTGGAATGTCACCACCCTAACCACAATGTCACAAAGCCCTGGGTGTGTTGCCTGGTGTTACACATGACTAGCATATGACCTAACTGTGTGGGCAGTCTATGGTTTTAGAATTCCCCTTTTCCCTCCCCTTTGCTCCCCCTGGTTTGTGATTTTCTCCTTTATAAGCTCTGTAAAAATTCAGGTTAGGGTCGAACTCCTCTACCCCTGCGTGGCGTATGAGTTTCGACCCCAGCATCCTGGCCTGAGCTCTANAAACTTCCTCGTGTGTTTACAGCAAGTTCGGTCTCAGTATCTCACTGGGTGCGCGCTATTCCCGAGACTTGAGTGAGGGTCTCCTCTGGGGGATCTTTCACAAGTCACTGAACTGTGAACACCATCTCTCAGCTTTCCCAGGGATTGTGTGGATCATAACAGATTCCTGAGAAAGAACTCCTTATAATACTCTAAGAGGCAGGAACACTAAAGGAAAGAAGTACTTATGCAAATCATACTGATTTCATATTGTTGTAATAAAAACATATTTAGAAGATCAGGCTTCTAATGCCTTCTTAGAATGTGAATCTCCCCAGCTGATTACCTCTGAGATGTTGAGAATTAAAGGAGACATGGCTTCTACATACATGGTTACATAATTAGCATAGTATCTAGGATTATTTCAGTATTTGAAATGAAGAGCATCTGAAATCCATGGTTTTATTCCAAGATTAAGTTTCTTTTCTTGATGTTTCTTACAATATGGGTTGGAGCAAATTTAATTGTCTGAACACTCCATGAAGCATCACAAAATATAACACTAAAGCAATTCCATACTAATGAGATTTCATGAACAAGAAGTAAGAAATTCTGGATGTCCTAGGAAGACATATTTCTCCAGAAGAGAGTATGAAATTCTTATAAAAGTTTTCAATCTGCGACAGTAGAGAAGAATTTCAATGGATAAGATAGCAAAAGGGTTTTTTTAGCACTTTCCAAATAAAAACCAAATATTTCATCTTGGAAGACTTACCAACAGGAGTGATGAAGTGTGCCACAGATGTATTTTTAGAATATTCAAACAAATTCCTTCCCTAGTAGATTTTTTTTTTCATGCTACTTAAAAGACCACAATTCTGAGACAATCTAAATCAGGAGAGAAATTTTCATCAGTTCCATTTAAAAAAACAACTGTTCGTGTCTCTTGGGCCATATAACCAAGCAGGAGTGTACTTGTTATATAAAAAACTGTGTCTGAACTTTGGAAAAGCCTCAATAGCTGTAACATAGACATAGGATAGGAGTAAAGAAGAGCCCTAGCTCAGTGCTGTGAGAATGTAATAATTATGAAAGCAGTGTGCAATTTTCTCAAATATCTACAAATATCACTGTTATATTACCCAGCTATGTCATTCCTTTAGACATACATAAAGGACTCCTATAGTCTACCACTGTCATAAAAGCACACCCATGTATTTTGCAACTCTATTCAAAAAAGCTGGCAAATAGAATCAATTTTGATATATACAAGATAAATTGATAATTGAAATGTTGTACATTGGTTCAGTAGAAGTTTTTGAGGTGTTAAGAATCATAAATTATGAAAAATTTTGGAAAATATGTGGACCTGAAAAAATTATAGTGACTATTTTATTTTAGTCCCTCACATAAATTTTCCACGTTTCTCCCTCATGTGTTAGAACTACAAATTTTTCAACTTCTCTATCTGACCTGTACCATACATTAATCTAAGAAGCTAGAATGGGACTCTCACATTGGGAGGTGTTTGGAGGGATTACAATAGAACACATGTGACAGGGAAATAATAGCTAGCTACTTTGGGAAGGAATGTTTGTGCATGATTGGGATGAGAGGCTGAGAAAAGGATGGTTAAGTATGTTAAGAGTATTCTACTAATTCCCAAAGGAAAAACAATCAAACTAGTAAGTCATATTTGAGAAGCAAATTTAAGATGAGTTATTAGAGATAATGAAGTATCTGGTGACTGGCTTTATGCAGGCATTCAATACAAGGAACAGATGTATGCAATTATCATATAATAATTATTAGCAAATGAAATATGAAGTAAACCAGCATGCATAGAATATTAAGGTGTAGACTGCAACTGCAGTCATTAAAACACTAACAGACATGTATAGATTAATGTATCATGGACAATATTTCCTCCCTTCTTCCTTTCTTCTTTCCTTCCTTCCTTCCTTTCTTTTGCTGTCTGTCTGTATACATGTATGTATGTATGTATGTATGTATGTATGTATGTATGTCTTTTTTCACTATTTTGTTCTTTCTTTTGTACTTCCTTCCTTTCTTTTTCCTTTCTTTCTTTTACTCAAAAATTGATTTTTTCTCATATAATATATTCTGATTATGGTTTTCCTTCCTTCTATTCCTCCCAGGTCCTCCTCATGACCACTTCCATCAGGATCCACTGACTTACTCTCCATAATTAGAAAATAAACCTGCTTCTATGCAATAAATTTTAACAATAATAAAGCATAGTATAATAATGACAAAATTAAAGTAAAATAAAATAAATACAATGAGATAAAACAAAGACCAATGCATAACTTTTTCTTCTGGAGTTATAGCAGGATAGCTAGAGACTGGCTCATCACAGTGTCACCCACTGAGACTAAAAGCACTCAGGAAATATTAGTAAAAAAACAGGGAAAATACATTACCTGTTTTGATTTTCACAAATAAACACCAAAAATTCTCCATGACTCAGTATTTCCTTATATTGAATGAAAAGTAGGTATTTATATACCATCATCTGCTTTTTTAGCTTGTACAATACTATAACCTGAAATCCAAGTGAATACTCCAGAGATCAGGGGTAAGTACATCATCGCTTTATTTCATTCTCCCTGTGTGTGCTGAGCATGACACAGAACAGGGAAGGAATTCTAAGATGCAGGGATACCAGATAAAAGAAATGTCTGTGGAAATGGTGCTGACTTCATATTGTTGAAAGTACTAAGACTGTCAGAACAGGCCACTTTGCCCTTCTCTGCCTATACTATGAATCTCTCTCCTGGTCACTTGATGCAGTATTTGTACTTGACAGAGATCTGAGCAAAATTCTTTTATTGTTATTATTATTATTTTTTCTTCATTAACATTTCAAATATTATCCCAAAAGTCCCCTATACCGTCCCCCACCCTGCTCACCAACCCACCCACTCCTGCTTCCTGGCCCTGGCATCCCACTGTACTGGGGCATATAATCTTCACAAGACCAAGGGCCTCTCCTCCCAATGATGGCCAACTAGGCCATCTTTTGCGACATACGCAGTTAGAGACACAAGCTCTGGAGGCTACTGGTTTTTTCATATTGTTGTTCCTCCTATAGGGTTGCAGATCCCTCAGCTCCTTGGGTACTTTCTCTAGCTCCACCATTGGGGACCCTGTGTTCCATCCAATAGATGACTGTGAGCATCCACTTCTGTATTTGCCAGGCACTGGCATAGCTTCACAAGAGACAGCTATATCAGGGTCCTGTCAGCAAAATCTTGCTGGCATAAGGAATATTGTCTGGGTTTGGTGGCTGTTTATGGGTTGGATACCCTGGTGGGGAAGTCTCTGGATAGTCCTTTCTTCTGTCTCAGCTCTAAACTTTGTCCCTGTAACTTCCCCCATGGGTATTTTGTTCCACATTCTAAGGAGGAACGAAGTATCCACACTTTGGTCTTCCTTCTTCTTGAGTTTCATGTGTTTTGCACACTGTATATTGGATATTCTAATTTTCTGGGCTAATATCCACTTATCAGTGAGTACATATCATGGGAGTTCTTTTGTGACTGGGTTATCTCACTCAGGATGATATCCTCCAGATCCATCTATTTGCTTAAGAATTTCAAAAATTCATTGTTTTTAATAGTTGAGTAGTACTCCATTGTGTAAATGTAACACATTTTCTGTATCNATTCCTCTGTTGAGGGATATCTGGGTTCTTTCCAGCTTCTGGGTATTATAAATAAGGCCTCTATGAATATAGTGGAGCATATGTCCTTATTACAAGTTGGAACATCTTCTGAGTATATGCATAGGAGAGGTATTATCCGATCCTCTGGTAGTACCATGTTCAATTTTCTGAGGAACCACCAGAATGATTTCCAGAGTGGTTGTACCAGTTTGCAATCCCACCAGCAATGGAGGCCTGTTCCTCTTTCACCACATCCTCGTCAGCATCTCCTGTCACCAGAATTTTTGATCATAGCCATTCTGACTGGTGTAAGGTGGAATTCAGTGTTGTTTTGAATTGCATTTCCCTGATGATTAAAGATGTCGAACAGTTTTTCAGGTGCTTCTCAGCCATTCATTATCCCTCAGTTGAGAATGTTTTTATTTAGCTTTGTACCCCATTTTTAATGTGGTTATTTGATTTTCTTGAGTCCAGCTTCTTGAGTTCTTTGTATATAATGGATATAGTCCCCTATCCCATTTACAATTGGTCAAGATCCTTTCCCAGTCTTTTGGTGGCCTTTTTTTTTTTTTTCGTATTGACAGTGTTTTTTACCTTACAGAAGCTTTGCAATTTTATGAGGTCCCATTTGTCAATTCTCGATCTTACAGCACAAGCCATTGCTGTTCTGCTCAGGAATATTTCCCCTATGCCCACTGAGCATGCTTCATAACATACAGGAATGAACAGCGAGTACAATATAATTCAGGTTTTTGCATAGCTAGAGTCATCTAAAAAAAAAAAAAAACAACAAACAGCAACTCAGATCCTTTATGTTGGTTTATGGTTGTGTTGTTTCCATCAGCATTTATAACTCTACAATATGAATGGATTGATATTTTTATCACCTGAAAATGTTATAAACAAACCCTCACACTATAAAACACTATAGTTCTCATTAAAAGTATTGAAAAAGAGATGCTAAGACTGGAGATCTTAATATGGCATTTTCCTTCCAAAGATTTTAATTATAAGCTTTAAAAAGTTCATGGGTCTGAACACTGAGATATAGAAGTCTGAATATCAAAATGTTACTTTACCTCATTACAAATAAAAAAGAGGTATTACATCAATCATTTCCTACAACCCAATGTGAGTTCACAGTGGTGGGCAGGCACTCCATATGCAGTGCAGAATAGCAATTAATTTGTCACATTATCTAAAATAATAGTATTCTGAGAGATTCAAGTCAGAAGAGATCATTTCACCATGTTTACCTTGTAAACCAAGAGACATTTTAACAACTTACAAGAAAATGAAACTTCTGTAGCTGTAAGTATGAACAAGAGAAGCCTATATAATTTCCTACACATGAACCAGAACTCTTTGATACTGGCATATTTCCCCTCATGGGCACTGTAGGGAGCTCCTCCAAATGCTCACTATTGCACTTCTGCACAGAAGGCACCTAGTACATTTTGTGCTCTCATTCAACAGAGAGTTATATACACAAGAAATCTCTTGCTAAACTACAGACACTGAGGAACTCAGGTCCTCACAGACTGAGGAAACAGTAAAAGGATCTGCTCACATAGCTCTGTGTACTCTTCTATTTTATCCCTGGCCTACCTTGCACAGAACTATAGATAACCAGACTTATTAGACCCACCCTCCCTCTAAATACCAAAGCTTAGCCCATCGGGACACTTGAAGGCTTTGTTCATTTTGATAACAAAGAAAAATCTAAAGACTGCAAAGGTATTCACACTCTGAATCAAGTCCAACATATAGAAGTAGGTCTTTCACTATAAAACAATCCATCAATATAATGTATGGAGCTAACAATTCTGACAGATTCAGAAATATGAATATGAAAATTTAAGAAACATTTCAAAAGCAGTAAAACTAAGTCTCCAAATAAACATACCATCTTTCTGGTTACACATCCTTTTCAAAATGAAATCTGTACAATTCTTTAAGAAGATATCAAAAATATTATCATAAGGGTACTTAGGAAGATAAAAGATAATATGGATAGACATCTAAGCATTTTAAATGTTAAGTGAAAACATCACAAACATAGACATCTTTTTTTTCTTTTTATTCTTTCTTTTATTTAATTTTTACTTATTTTATTTCAAATGTTGTTCCAGGTCTCCCCTTCAGAAAGCCCCTATTCCATTTCCCTCACCTGCCTCTAAGTGGATGTTCTGCATTCATCCACCACTCCCATCTTCCCGCCCTGGCATTCCCCTGCAATGTGGCATCAAAGCACCTCAGGCCCAAGATCCTCTCCTCACACTGATGCCCAACAAGGCCATCCTCTGCCATATATGCGTCCAATGCCATGGGTCTTTCCATGTGTATTCTTTGGTTGGTGGTACAGTCCCTGGGAAATCTGGGGTCCTTGCCTGTTGACACTGTTGCTCCCTCCATGGACCTGAAAACCCCCTCAGCTCCTTCAGTCCCTTCTCCATCAGGGACCCCCAAGCTCAGTCCAATGGTTGGTGCGAGCTTCCTCCTCAGTATTAGTAAGACTCTGGCATAGCCTCTCAGGAGACAGCCATACTGGACTTCTATCACCAAGCACTTCCAGGCATCTCCAGTAAAGTCCAGGATTGGTGGTTGTATATGGAATGGCTACCAAGATGGGGCAGTCTCTGGATGGCCTTTCCTTCAGTCTCTGCTGCACACTTTGTCTCCATATTTCCTCCTGTGAGTATTCTGTTCACCCATCTAAAATGCCACAGACAGACCTCACTTGGGTCCCTGATCTGCGTGGAAGGTTAGCGAGGATTGAGCGAATGAGTGACAGACAGTTCACACGAGAAAGAGTGTAAGACTGAATGTAATGATTAAAATGAGCATCACATTATTAATACAGAACGAACAAGAAAAGTGGGGCAAGATACATCCGTTGTTACAATGACACAAGATAAAGGATTGAATACATGAAAAGACCAGAGGGTGGGACCAGGCAGCTTGAGGAGGAAGCCAGGTGCAAGGCTAGTCAATAGTTAAACCCCACTGTCAGGAGTCCCCAGTAAATTCTAGATTATGCTGTTTCTTTGGGCCTAGCAGAAAAACCTGTTTTGGGGGTTCTGCTAATGCAATACCACAACCCCTCTATTTCCTAGGTCTTGGTAAGCTTTGCCCTGAGTTTGGCTGCTTGTGGACGTTGTACATCGTGGTGCGCACTAGGCTCCGCACCACGATGTACAACGTCCACAAGCAGAAGGCTAGTCAATAGTTAAACCCCGCTGTCAGGAGTCCCCAGTAAATTCTAGATTATGCTGTTTCTTTGGGCCTAGCAGAAAAACCTGTTTTGGGGGTTCTGCTAATGCAATACCACAACCCCTCTATTTCCTAGGTCTTGGTAAGCTTTGCCCTGAGTTTGGCTGCTTGTGGACGTTGTACATCGTGGTGCGCACTAGGCTCCGCACCACGATGTACAACGTCCACAAGCAGACACTGTATATTGGGTATTACAAATTTTTGGGCTAATATCCACTTATCAGTGAGTACATACTGTGTTTGTTCCTTTGTGACTGAGTCACCTCAGTCAGGATGATGTTCTCAAGTTCCACGCATTTGCATGTGAATTTCATGAAGTCACTGTTTTAATGGCTGAATAGTACCCCATTGTGTAAATGTATCACTGCTTGTGGACGTTGTACATCGTGGTGCGCACTAGGCTCCGCACCACGATGTACAACGTCCACAAGCAGTGGAACATTGGTGGAAACTTCACCTGTGGTAAAAATTCAATCTTTAAAGGCATTAATAATACTGAAAGAGAGCATACACCATACTAACATGTGGATAGGGTTCATGTATATAGATTATTAGAAATGCCAGGACTGCTTGTGGACGTTGTACATCGTGGTGCGCACTAGGCTCCGCACCACGATGTACAACGTCCACAAGCAGGTGGAAACTTCACCTGTGGTAAAAATTCAATCTTTAAAGGCATTAATAATACTGAAAGAAAGCATACACCATACTAACATGTGGATAGGGTTCATGTATATAGATTATTAGAAATGCCAGGACTCCAGGAGGTTGAGTCTCCTTGAAACTCCTTTTCCTCAGGACCTGTCCAGGTTTTTAGACCTTATGTGAGTCACTACTATAGTGGGCGTGGCACTAAAAAGCACTGAAGCACACACATTTTGGTCTTCCTCCTTCTTAGATTTCATATGGTCTGTGAATTGAGTCTTGGGTATTACAAATTTTTGGGCTAATATCCACTTATCAGTGAGTACATACTGTGTTTGTTCCTTTGTGACTGAGTCACCTCAGTCAGGATGATGTTCTCAAGTTCCACGCATTTGCATGTGAATTTCATGAAGTCACTGTTTTAATGGCTGAATAGTACCCCATTGTGTAAATGTACATTTTTTTGTATCTATTCCACTATTGATGGAGATCTGTGTTGCTTCTAGCTTCTGGCTATTATAAACTGGCTGCTCTGAACAAAATGGAGCATGTGTCCTTATTACAAATTGGAGCGTCTTGTGGGCACATGCCCAGGAGTGGTATACGTGGGTCCTCTGGTAGTATTATGTACAATTTTCTGAGGAACCACCAAACTGATTACCAGCTAGAAATCCCACAAGCAATGGAGGAGTGTCCTTATTTCCTCACATCCTCCCTAGCATAAGCTGTATCCTCGTTTTTTGATCTTAGCCATTCTGACTGGTGTGAGGTAGAATCTCAAGGTTGTTTTGATTTGCATTTCCCTGATGACTGAAAATGCTAAACATTTCTTTAGATGTTTTTCATTCATTCAAGGTTCATCAGTTGAGAATTCTGTTCAGCTCAGTTCTCCATTTTTTTAATAGGGTTATTTGGATCTCTGGCGTCTAATTTCTTGAGTTTTTTTTTTTTTTTTTTTTTTTGTATATATTGGATATTAGCACTCTATCAGCTGTGAGAATGGTAAAGATCTTTTCCCAGTCTATTGGTTGACATTATGTCCTACTGACAGTGTCCTTTGCCTTACAAAAGCTTTGCAATTTTATCAAGTCTCATTTGTCAATTATTGATCTCAGAGCATAAGCCATTGCTGTTCTATTCAGGAAATTTTCCCCTGTGCCTGTGTATTCAATGTTCTTCCCCTCATTCTCTTCTATTAGTTTCAGTGTACCTGGTTTTATGTGAAGGTCCTTGATCCACTTGGACTTGAGCTTTGTACTATGAGATTAGAATGGATCACTTTGCATTTTTCTACATGCTGACCTCTATTTGAGCCAGCACCATTAGTTGAAGATGCTGTCTTTTTTTCCACTGGATGCTTTTACTCCTTTGTCAATGATCAAGGGACCATAGGCATGTTAGTTCATTTCTTTGTCTTCAATTCGATTCTATTTGTATTCCTGCCTGTCTCTGTACCAATACCATACAGTTTTTTATCACTATTCCTCTGTAATACAGCTTTAAGTCAGGGATGATGATTCCCTCAGAAGTTCTTTTATTGCTGAGAACAGCTTTTGCTATCCTGGGTTTTTTGTTGTTACGAATGAATTTGCAAATTGCTCTTTCTAACTTGATGAAGAATTGAATTGTAATTTTGAGTGGATTGCATTGAATCTGTAAATTGCTTTTGGCAAGAAGGCCATTTTTACTATATGAATCCTGCCAGTCCATGAGCATGAAAGATCTTTCTATCTTCTGAGATCTTCTTAGATTTCTTTCTTCATAGCTTTGACGTTCTTGTCATAAACATCTTTCACTTACTTGGTTAGTATCATGCCAAGGTATTTTATATTTGTGACTATTGTGAATGGTGGTGTTTCCTTTGTTTCTTTTCCAGACTGTTCATCCTTTGATTACAGGAAGGCTACTGATTTGTTTGAGTTAATTTCATATCATGCCACTTTGTTGAAGTTGTTTATCAGGTTTAGGAGTCCTCTGGTGGAATTCTTGGGGTCACTAAAGTATACTATCATATCTTCTGCAAATAGTGATATTTTGACTGAATTTCTTTATATAGTAGATTACATTAATGGATTTTGTTATATTTAATCAGACTTGCATCCCTAGGATGAAGCATACTTGGTCATAGTGAATGATGCTTCTGATATGCTCTTGGATTCAGTTTGCAACTATTATATTGAGTATTTTTCTATCAATATTCATAAGTGAACTTGGTCTAAAAATCTGTTTATTTTTATTTTTATTTTTATTTTTAATTTTGGCTGAGTCGTTGTGTGGCTTAGGTAACAGAATAATTGTGGCTTACTGGAATGAGTGAATAAGCATTACTTTTGTTTCTATTTTAAAGAGTAATTGGTATTAGCTCTTCTTTAAAAGTATGGTAGATTTCTAATGCTGTGACCTTTTAATATAGTTCCTCATGTTGTGGTAGCCGCACAACCATACAATTATTCTGTTGCTATGTTAAAACTATAATTTTGCTACTTTTATCTATTATAAATATCTAGTATTCAAGATATCTGATATGTGGCTTCCAGGGGTCAAAATTCACAGGTTAAGAACCGCTATTCTAGTTAGAGATTCTCAGCTTTGCACAGGCAGAGGAAGTAAAGTTATTCTGGAGAGTAGAGCCAGTCATAGTCCCTTGGAGGTGGGAACACCAAAAACAAAACAAAACAAAAAAAACAAAAAACAAACAAAAAAAAAACAAAAAAAAAACCCCTCCTGATCCATCCATTTGCCTAAGAATTTCATAAATTCATTGTTTTTAATAACTGAGAAATTCCCCATTGTGTAAATATACCACATTTTCTGTATCTATTCCTCTACTGAGGGACATCTAGGTTCTTTCCAGCTTTGGGCTATTATAAATAAGGCTGCTATGAACATAGTGGAGCATGTGTCCTTATTACAATTTGGAACATGTTCTGGGGATATTCCCAGGAGTGGTATTGCTGTATCTTCTGGTAGTACCATGTCCAATTTTCCGAGGAGCCACCAAACTGATTCCAGAGTGGAATTCCAGAGTACCAGCTTGCAATTCCACCAGCAATGGAGGAGTGCTCCTCTTTCTCCACATCTTTGGCTGCATCTGCTGTTACCTGAATTTTTTTATCTTAGCCATTCTGACTGCTTTGAGGTGGAATCTCAGGGTTGTTTTGATTTGCATTTCCCTTATGATTAAGGATGAGGTAACCCAATTACAAAAGAACACACATGATATATAATCACTGATAAGTGGATATTAGCCCAGAAACTCAGAATATCCAAGATACAATTTTCAAATCACATGAAGCTCAAGAAGAAGGAAGACCAAAGTGTGGATACTTCGATCCTCCTTAGAAGGAGGAACAAAATACCCATGGAAGGAGTTACAGAGACAAAGTTCAGAGCAGAGACTGAAGGAAGGATCATCAAGAGACTGCCCCACCTGGGGTTCCATCCTTTAAATGAACATCAAACTCAGACACTTTTGCAGATGCCAACAATATTTTGCTGATAGGAGCCTGATATAACTGACTTCTGTAAGCCTCTGAAAGTGCCTGGCATGTACAGAAGTGGATGCTCACAGCCATCCATTGGACTGAGCACAGGGTCCCCAATGAATGAGCTAGAGAAAGTACCCAAGGAGCTGAAGGGATCTGCAGTGCTATAGAAGGAACAACAATATGAACTAACCAGTAATCCCAGGGCTCCCTGGGACTAAACCATCAATCAAAGGAAACATATGGTGGGACTCGTGTCTCTAGCTGCATATGTAGCAGAGGATGGCCTAGTAGGCCATCAAGGGGAGGAGAGGCCTTTGGTCCTGTGAAGGTTCTATGCCCCAGTACATGGGAATGCCAGGCCCAGGAAGCAGGAGTAGGTGGGTTGGTGAGCAGGGGAAGGGAGTGAGGTAGGGGAATTTCTGGGAGGAAACTAGGAAAGAGCATAGCATTTGAAATGTACATAAAGAAAATATCTATAAAAATAGTCACGTTAAAAATTTAAAAAAAAAAAAAAAAGGCCTGGTAATATTCTGCACTAAAGCTACCTGGCCCTGGGCATTTTTTGGTTTGGAGATTTTAATTGACTTTTTCTATTTTCTTAAGAGATATGGGCCTGTTTAGATAGTTTACTTGTTCTTGATTTAACTTTTGTATATGGTATCTGTCTAGAAAATCACCCATTTCGCCTAGATTTTTCAGTTTTGTTGAGTATAAGCTTTTGCAGTAGGATCGATTGATTTTTTTTTTTTTTGGAATTTCCTCAGTTTCTCTTGTTATGTCTCCATTTTATTTTTTATATTGGATACTTTATTTACATTTCAAATGTTATCCCCTTTCCCTTTCTCCACCCTACCCAGAAACCTCCATCCCATCCTTCTTCCCTGTGCTTCTATGAGGGTGTTCTCCCATCCTTTTACCCACTCCCACCTCTTCACATTAGCATTCCCCTACAATACTGAAACTAACAGGAGAGTGCAGAATAGCCTCCAACACATGGGGACAGGGAAAGAGCTCCTAAAATGGACACCAATGGCTTATGCTCTAAGAACAACAATAGACAAATAGGACCTCATAAAATTGCTTCTGTAAGGCAAAGGACACATCAATAAGGCAAAACAGAAACCAACAGATTGGGAAAAGATCTTCACCAATAGTACACCCTGTAGAGGGCTAATATCCAATATATAAGAAGAACTCAAGAAGTTAGATGGCAGAGAATCAGATAACCCTATTAAAAATGGGGTATAGGGCTAAACAAAGAATTCTCAAATGAGGAATACCGAATGGCTGAGAAGTACTTCATGGAAGTATCTCTAAAATAGAGAACATCCTAGCTCACAGTTTGTTTGTTTGTTTGTTTTTAAATTAAAACCATACACAAAGTAGCAGTGTAGTTCACAAGTTAATAACACCATAATAGGTTTGTTTGGTATCATTTCAAACATGTGCACACACCACACACACACACACACTAAGTACATAAAATATAATTAAAAAAGAAAGAAATGTTCAACATCCTAGTCATCAGAGAAACTTAAATCAAAACAACCCTGAGATTCCATCTCACACTAGTTAGAATGGCTAAGATCAAAAACTCACTCCTCCATTGTTGGTGGGATTGCAAGCTGGTACAAACACTCTGGAACTCTGTCTGATGCTTCCTCAGAAAATTGCACATAGTATTACCTGAGGACCCAAATATACCACTCCTGAACATATGCCCAAAAGATGCTCCAACATATCACAAAGGCACATGTTCCATTATGTTCATAGCAGCCTTATTCACAATAACTTGAAGGTGGAAAGAAGTCCTTCAACAGAAGAATGGATACAGAAAATGTGGTTCATTTACATATTAGGATACTATTCAGATATTGAAAACAATGACTTCATGAAATTCTTAGGCAAATGAATGGAACTAAAATGTATCAACATTAACGAGGTAACCCAATTGTAGGACCCCCTTTCGGGGACCCCTACTTGAGTCTCGGGAAAGGGCCCACCCAAGGAAATGCAAGAGACCTGCTTGATGTAAAAACATGAGGTAGTTTAATCAGGATGTCAGGAAATCTGAGGGGCGGACACTTATCTAGGTCAGCAGAACATTTGGTTAACATATAACTCCAAATTATGTCAGGAGGGCAGTGGGCAGAAGGAGGTGCAGGGCCACCAGATGGTTGATAACTCAGCCAAGATGGCCTGGACAAGTTCCTGCATACTTCTTTTATCTTATGGCCAGTCAGCCCCAGTAATGTCTTAACAACTGGCCTGCCCAGGTGTGCCTGGGCCTGTTCCACTGTGTTCTCTGGCTCAGGCTTCTAAGCTTACAAACAACTTTTTCTTTGGACTACTTGACATAAGTTAAATGAATCAGGTCTCAAATTTTATCTGAAATTTTATTTCCCTTCACAATCACAAAAGAACACACATTGTGTTATGGTAAATCTCCACCCCAAATATGCCCCAGCAGTGAAAAGACAACCAAATTAATATGAATACATGCTGTATGCCTAGATTGAGCAAATCTACCAGTTCACTACCATCTTCCACATCTATTAGACCCCTTATAATGCGGTTGCTCCAGACCCTGTGCCTCTGCTCTGCTTTTCATTTTCCTCCTCCTCTTTGTCCTCTCCCTCTCCCATTTTCTCCTCCTTCTCTCTACCAATATTCTGCTCCACCTTCCCTTTACCTGCCCAATCATCAGCTCTCCTTTATTTTTCAAATTAATGTGGGAAGAAGGTTAATCAGGAAATCACATGAGTTCTGATTCATTCTTTGTTTGCAAGCTCTCAGAGGAGAATGGAATTAACATCAAATAATATTAGCCCCAGGGCTATCCACAACAGATATGCACTCAATAATAAGTGGATATTAGCCCCAAAATGTTGAACACCCAAGATACAATTCATAGACCACATGTAGCGCAAGAAGAAGGAAGACCAAAGCATGGATGCTTCAGATTTTCTTAGAAGGGAGAACGAAATACTCAGGAGAGGAAATACGTCTCCCTTTCCAATCCTGATATTTTTAATTTGGATACTGTCTCTGGTCCCTTTATTTAGTTTGGCTAGGGGTTTATCTTTCTTGTTGATTTCCTCAGAAAACTATCTTTTGTGGTTGTTGACTCTTTGTACAGTTTTCTGTGTTTCTATTAGGTTGATTTTGGCCCTGAGTTTGACTACTGCCTGCCTTCTAGTCCTCTTGGGTGTGTTTGTCTTTTTTTCCTAGAGTTTTTAGGTGTGATGTTAAATTGCTAGTGTAGAATCACTCCAATTTCTTTACCAGGGCACTTTGTGCTGTGAAATTTCCTCTGACCAAGCCCACTCAGTCAGTTAACAGGTTCTCCAGCATGGGAGTAAGGATTAAAAGGGAAAAAAAACAGACAACATTGTAGCAGGACCCCAGTCAATTCTGAGACTGAAGGCAAATTTCATTTTTCCAATCTGCATTTTATACCATTTTAATTGCATGCAAATATTAAGGGCAAGCAGTAAAACAAGGAACTAACAAGGCAGTAAGCAAAGTCCCCTGATTACTCCCATGATAGTTGTTTAAAAGGGTTTGTCATAATAACCAAAATACTTAAGCCAGCTTCCTTGTCCAAGCCCAAAATCTTGCCTTAAGCCTACTTCTTTTGTTCAACCTTAAGATTAAAATTCCTGCCTTACTCTACTTTCCTATTATAGCCTAAAGTTAGATCTTACCTAAACTTACACCCTTATCATGCCCTAATTCCTGCCTGAACTTACTTCCTTGTCATGGCCACTGTCAGATTCCTGTTTGAAGCCCATTTCCTTATCCTTGGCCAATGTCAGACTCCTGCCAAGCAGGACCCCAAAAGATTCCCCACATTCCTCTTAGCATTGCTTCAATGTGTCACATAAGTTTATGTATGTTGTATCATCATTTTCAATGAATTCCCAGGACCTCTTTAATTTCTTTCTTTATTTCTTCCCTGATCTAGTTATCACTGAGTAGAGAGTTGTCCGAGTCCCATGGCTATGTGGGTTTTTGTTGTTATTGAAGTCTACCCTTACTCTGTGGTGATCTGGTAGGATGCATGGGTTTATTTCAACTTCTTGTACAAGTTGAGGCTTGTATGGTGACCAATTATAGGGTCAATTTAGGAGAAGGTATATTGAGGTGCTAAGAAGAAAGTATATTCTTTTGTTTTAGGGTGAAATGTGTGTAGATATGTCTTAAATACATTTGGTTCATAGCCTCTATTAGTTTCACTGTGTCTCTGTTTAGTTTCTGCTTCACAATGACTTATCCATTAGTGAGAGTATGGTGTTAAAGTCTCGCACCATTATCGTGTGTGGTTTAATGTGTGTTTTGAGCTTTAGTAAAGTTTGCTTTACGAATGTGAGTGCCTTTACATTTGGGGCATAGATGTTCATAATTGAGACTTTGTCTTGCTGGATTTTTTCATTTGATGAATCTGAAGTGTCCTTCTCCATCTCGATTGATAACTTTTGGTTGAAAGTCTATTTCATTGGACATTAGTGAAGAAATATAGTTTTTATCTTGGCTAATGTGTACCAAAGCTGTTTGCAGACATTCTCCCTTTCCACTGTTGCTTGAAGAATTTTCCCTTTCCCTGCCAATGTAAACAAGTTCAAGACCACCCAGCCCTTTCCCAGCCTGGATGTCTTCTTGAGCCACTACACAATTGAGGACAACGCCTCCTTCCAAGAGATCATGGAGGTGGCCAAGGAAAAAAGCTATGCGAGGCACGTGTGGCTCTACCAGGCCGAGGAGGAATTTGAGAAGTGACAGAAAGATAATCTTGAACTCCCATCAGCAGAGCATCAAGCCATTGAGAGCAGTCAGGCTGGAGTGGAGACCTAGAAGTACAAGGCCAAGAACTCTCTCATGTACTATCCCGAGGGTGTCCCTGATGAAGAGCAGTTGTTTAAGAAACTGCATCAGATAGTACATAAGAACACACGTTTCCTCCGGGACCCCTTCAGTCAGGCTTTGAGCAGGTCCCAGCTACACCAGGCAGCTGCCCTCAATGCCCAACACAAACAGGGCAAGGTCGGCCCTGACGGCAAGGAACTCATTCCCCAGGAGAAGAGTTTGAGAAAGA